>NW_023270164.1:1416802-1432934 GCF_011800145.1 Mirounga leonina
TCTTTCTTTCTTTCTTTCTTTCTTTCTTTCTTTCTTTCTTTCTTTCTCTTTCTTTCTTTCTTTCTTTTCTTTCTTTCTTTCTGTCTCTCTTTCTTTCTCTTTCTTCTTCAATGGTAGCACTAGGATTTATTTTTTTTTAATTTTTTTAAAGATTTTATTTATTCATCTGAGACAGAGAGAGACAGAAAGAGCACAAGCAGGGGGAGAGACAGAGGGAGAGGGAGAAGCAGGCTCCCCACTGAGCAGGGAGCTGCGCATGGGGCCGATCCCAGGACCTGGAGACTGTGACCTGAAGCGAAGGCAGACACCCAACCATCTGAGCCACCCAGGAGCCCCAGCACTGGGATTTATCAAGTTGTGTCTTAGTACAGGCACTGGGGCTTGCCCTTGGTGATCTTGATGTATAAAGCCCAGCCATTTTTCCAATTCCTTCTGAGCAAAGACACCAGGAAATTGACAGCTAAGTGGGTGTTGTACACAAGCTCATCATCTGTCATCATTATGTGGCCAATGGCCAGTGCCAGACACAGCACCTTTTTCTTTTTTTTTTTAAAGATTTTATTTATTTATTTGGAGAGAGAGAATGAGAGAGAGCACATGAGAGGGGGGAGGGTCAGAGGGAGAAGCAGACTCCCCGCCGAGCAGGGAGCCCGATGCGGGACTCGATCCCGGGACTCCAGGATCATGACCTGAGCAGAAGGCAGTCGCTTAACCAACTGAGCCACCCAGGCGCCCCTCACAGCACCTTTTTCATCTGGAATTTGTTCATGGACTTCACTTCATCCACTTTGGCCACTATGTTCTCATTGTGGGTCAGCAAGGAAGGGAACTTGCCAGACTTATTCAGGCCTGTGCCCAGGATTAGTGGGATCTGCTTGATCAGATTCTGAAGCCAAAAAGGCATCATACTTCTTGGCCAGCTTCTTGACGAATTTTTTATTCTTGGTGAGTTTCTTCAGCACTTCGATGTCCATGTGGGGAATATCCACAGCCTTGACCTCATCACAGTGCTGCTAGTCCCCCAGAACACATAAGGAGAACTTGGGGCGGGGACTGGACTTAAGCCTGACAGTGCCTGAGAAGCGTTGGTCCTTCTGAGGGTCATAGTTCTTCAAGCCAATATGCAGCTCCACCATCTCCAAAAACTTCCAGCGCTTGCACTGTTTCCTGTGCCGGACTTCCCACACAGCCTAGTATGGGGTGTCAGGGGAGACTTTGCTGCTCAGGGTGCTGCACCACAATAACCAGAAAAGAGCGTCACTAGGTTTCTTTCAACATAAAAGAGAGACAGTATGGCACAGAAATAGAAAGCGAAGATTCTAGAAACAAATTGCCATAATTAAAATCTGATCTCTGTCACTGAGAAGTTATGTGAATGTCAACAACTCACTTAAGCTCTTTTGTGCCTCAGTTTCTTCCTCTGTAAAACAGTAGAAATAACTGTACCTATATCAAATGTTCTTAAGAATTAGAAAAGAATATATATGTATACATATATATGGCATTAGTACTTACTCTTTTTTTTGGAAGATTTTATTTATTTGAGAGAGACAGAGAGAGAGAGAGAGAAAGAGCATGAGTGGGGGAGGGGCAGAGGGAGAGGGAGAAGCAGACTTCCCACTGAACGGGGACCCCGATGATGGACTCCATCCCAGGAGTCTGAGATCATGACCTGAGCAGAAGTCAGACGCTTACCTGACTGAGCCACCCAGGCACCCTGGTGTTAGTACTTACTTTTTTTTTTTTTTTAATTTTTTTAAGACTTTATTTATTTGTCAGAGAGAGAGAAGAGAGAGAGAACAAGCACAAGCAGGAGGAAGTGCAGGCAGAGGGAGAGGGAGAAGCAGGCTCCCCGCCGAGCAGGGAGCCTGATGCGGGACTCGATCCCAGGACCCTGGGATCATGACCCGAGCTGAAGGCAGACGCTTAACTGACTGAGCCACTCAGGCGTCCCAGTACTTACTTTTAAAAAAGGAGCCATGTGTTGCTCAGTAGTTATTAGAAGATATGGAAAAATGAAACTGATCACCAAAAGCCGAATTTCCATGAACTCCACATACTACACAAAGTTTTTTCAGAGAGATACAAGTAAGTGGGAGATGTTACATCTGTACTGTGCATCTTCTAGGCCAGGTTTCAAACAGACTTTCTCTAGGCCATGCCTTATTTGAAGATTAAAAGGTAAATTTCAGGGGTGCCTGGGTGACTCAGTCATTAAGTGTCTACCTTCAGCTCAAGTCATGATCCCAGGGTCCTGCATGGGGCTCCCTGCTCAGTGGGGAGCCTGCTTCTCCCTCTCCCTCTGCACCTCCCCCCACTTGTGTTCTCTCTCTCTCTCAAATAAATAAATTTTAAAAAGCCTTAAAAAAAGGTAAATTTCAATTAACACAGTGCTAACATGCAAAGGATATCGCCTACATGATTTTTTCAGTGTCAAAAACTGTTTTCCAAAATGTGAGGGTCAGAGATAGGGTGGAGATGGGAGTTAGCATCTTAAATAAGAGTGATAAATATTAAATGAGCCCCTACTAAATTAGCATATTTCATTTATTCTCATTTACTGCCCATACCCATCCCAAGAGGTTAAATATTATCTATCTTTTACAAATAAGAAACCTGATATTCAGTGAGGTTAACTAAATAACTCAAGGTCACACAACCAGAGAATAATATAATTGGGACTTGAGGTCATGTTAATCCAATTGCATAACATAATGGGGAGACCTAACATTTATTTAGTGCCTTCTGCATGTTCTGTTAGTGGCTTCGTAGCACTATCACCCATTGATGGCCTAACAGCCGATTATGTGGGAACTATTTATGTTATCATTCCATGGATGAGGAAATTGAGGATGGGAGGGGTTGAATAACATGGCCCAGGTCTCAGAGACAAGAAGAGGTAGGTAGGAGATTCAGACTCTGTTTCTCACATAGCACGGGATTATAAGAAGCAATCATATTTTGATGATGAACTTTGATTTTTAAAAAATCATTTTTGAGAAAATATTACATATTCTTATGATACATAAAATAAACTAAAACTAGAGTTTATATAAAGTGATTCTTAGTTATTACAATATTTTTGGAAGCCCTGAAATAGCTGCACATCATTTAACTGACAAAAATTAAAGGATGGCTTGCTCAGGATGTTAAGATGTAGTTTGGTGTATATTCAAGAAGAAAGAGAAATCTCAAAGATCTCTCATTAAAAAGTAAGAAAAGAGGATGCCTGGGGGCTCAGTCAGTTAAGCTGCGGACTCTTGATTTTGGCTCAGGTCATGATCTTAGGGTCCTGGAATCAAGCCCTGTGTCTGGCTCTATGCTCAGCTGGGAGTCTGCTTCAGGATTCTCTTTCTCTCTCTGCCTCTCACCACCCCGGCTCTCTCTCTCTCTAAAATAAATAAATAAATAAATCTTTAAAAAGAAAGGAAAGGATTTCTTCATTTATTGATATTTTAGAAAATAGTATTTAATATATATTTTATAAAAGTAAAATGGAATAAGCTTGTTTAAATGTTTTGTGTTTTAAAAGAAGTTTTTCTCAGGGGGCACCTGTGTGGCTCAATCGGTTGAGCTTCTGACTCTTGATTTTGGCTCAGGTCATGATCTCAGTGGGACTGAGCCTTGTCTCTGGTTCCCCGTTCAGCGGGGAGTCTGCTTGTCCTTCTCCCTCTGCTTGTCCGTCTCCCTCTGCTTGTCCTCCCTCTTGCGCTCTCTCTCTAAAATAAATAAATAAATGAAATCTAAAAAAAAAAGGTTTTTCTCCAGTCAACTGTTATGATTATGGGATATTGTCTTAAGAACAAGGATAATGCTAAAAATCAATTGAAATATATAACCTTTGCTTTACCCTGAAATGTTTTCAAAGGGATATTTTAAGAAAGCATTGAAAACCAAATTGTTTGGCTTCTGAACATGTTCTTTTTGCAATAATAGTTAAATAGGAAAGTGCAAAGTATGAGACATGCCATTTTGCCATTATGATGTGGTGGATAACATAAATATCCTTCCCAAAGTTAAATGAAAATACAAAATTCAATGGTAATACTTTTGTTCGGCATCACTTTTTAAAAATGTACAGGGCAAGTAGTGTTTCTCATTACACATAATATTAGAAATCAAGTTTTGAACTGAATTTGTCATTTTAAAGATGGCAACTGGTAATAAATATCTTTCTGGAAAGTGTATCATTTCAGAGAGTGGCAGAATGTTGACTATAAAAACTATTTCTATCTTGCTTTAATGTAGGCCTAACATAAGAACAACTTTATTGTGCTCACATTAAACATTTTATTTAGACATTAAACAGAAGTTTTCTGATGTCAAGTCTTTACCAAAGCTGAATAAAAGCTTGTTTGCAATTGTTTGCATGAGGCTTTCTTGTGCCAATGTCATAATAGATCTCTTTCCAGTGTGCTAACTTCTGAATTGCAAATTTTTAGAAATGTGTTTTAGCTATAATTCACACTTGCAAGAACTAAATGAATAGAATCACTTTTCAGCAAGTCAAAAACCAATTAAGCTCCTATTGAACAAAAATAGAAGGTATTTGCTGATTATGTTAAAATTGATCATTGTTACTTATCTTCTGGAGCTACAAGCTTAACTGTTACTATCAAAGGTCATGAGTAATAGGATTGACTTTCAGACTTCTGTATTAAGAATGTTCAGGGTAGGGGCGCCTGGGTGGCTCAGTGGGTTAAGCGTCTGCCTTCAGCTCAGGTCATGATCCCAGGGTCCTGGGATCGAGCCTCGAATCGAGCTCCCTGCTTAGTGGAAAGTCTGCTTCTGCCTCTGTGCCTCCCCTCTGCTCGTGCTCTCTCAAATAAATAAATAAAATCTTTTAAAAAAAAAAAAAAGGAGAAGAATGTTCAGAGTAGAGATATACTAATATAACTGGAAATCACCTTAATTGTGACTTCTCAGGATCTAGCTTTGTAACATGGAGTAAACAGAGTTAAAGCAGCTTGTGGATAGCACAGAACTGTGTCCATGTAGTGTGCTAGAACATTTAAAGACTTGCCACTGTAAGTAAATGCTATATGAAAATATTCTTATTGTTTATTTTTTTATTATTTTTTTTAAGATTTATTTATTTATTTGACAGACAGAGACACAGCAAGAGAGGGAACACTAACAGGAGGACTGGGAGAGGGAGAAGCAGGCTCCCCACAGAGCAGGGAGCCCGATGCGGGGCTCGATCCCAGGACCCTGGGATCATGACCTGAGCCGAAGGCTGACGCTTAACGACTGAGCCACCCAGGCGCCCCTCTTGTTGTTTAATGTTTGGACATAATTTGGTCCATCAGCCAAGATCAACTTATTAAATTTTTAACAGCATAATCATTCCAAATAATCTATAGATTCAATACAATCCCAATCAAGCCCGATCAAGTTATTTTGTGGATATCGACAAACTGATTCTAGTTTATGCAGAAAAGCAAAAGAAGGATGCCTGGCTGGGCTCAGTGGGTAGAGCATGCAACTCTTGATCTCAGGGTCATGGGTTCAAGTTCAACTTGGGCCTAGAGCTTACTTAAAAAAAAGAGAAAAAAAGAGAAAAATACAGAATAGCCAACACACTATTGAAGGAGAAGAACAAATCTGAAAAACTGACACTACCCAACTTCAAAATTTACTATCAAGCTATAGTAATTAAGACAGTGTGGTTTTGGTGAAAGAAAAGACAAATACGTGGATGGGACAGAATGTAGAGCTCGGAAATAGACCCACATGAGTATCAACTAATCTCTGACAAAGGAGCAAAGGAAATATAATGCAGCAAAGATAGACTTTTCAAAAAATAGTGTGGGAAAACTGGACATCCACATGGGAAAAATGATTTTAGACACAGAACTTAATACTCTTCACAAAAATGAGCTCAAAATGGTTCACAGACCAAAATGTAAAACCCAAAACTATAAATCTTCTAGAAAATAACACAGAAGAAACCCTAAATGATCTTCGGAAAAGCAGTGAATTTTTTCACATAGCACCAACGGCATGATCCATGAAAGAAATAATTGATAAACTGGACTTCATTAAAATGAAAAACTGGTTTGTGAAAGACATTGTCAAGAACATGAGAAAACAAGCCAAAGACTAGGAGAAAATATTTGCAAAAGTCATATCAGATAAAGAATTGTTGTATAAAAATAACTCTTAAAACTCAACAATAACAAAACAAACTACATTAAAAAATGGACCAAAGACCATAATAGACACCTGACTAAAGAAGATATACAGATGGCAAATATGCCTATGAAAAGATGTTCCACATTAAATGACATCAGGGAAATGCATATTGAAACAACAGTGAGATATCACTACGCACATATTAGAATGGCCCAAATTCAGAACACTGACAACAGTAAAATACTGGCAAGGATGTGGAGGAATGGGAGCTCTCATTCATAGCTGGTGGGACAGCAAAATGTTACAGTCACTATGGAAGACAGTTTAGCAAATTCTTTCTCTTTTTTTCCAGCTTTATTATCATTGACATATAACATTATATAAGTTTGAGGTGTACAACTTGAAGATTTGATATATGTGTATATTGCAAAATGATCACCACAACAAGGTTAGTTAACACATTAATCACCTCCCATAGTTATTATTATTTATTTTTGTGGTAAGAATCTTTGAGATTGGGCACCTGGGTGGCTTGAGTAGGTTAAGCGTCTGCCTTGGGCTCAGGTAATGATACCAGGGTCCTGGGATCTCTCCCTCTGCTCCCCCCCGCCCCCGGCATGTACTCTCTCTCTTTTTCTCATGCTCTCTCTCTCTCTCTCAAATAAATAAATAAATAAAATCTATAAAAAAGAATCTTTGAGATCTACTCTCTAGTAACTTTCATATATATAACACAGTGTTGTTAACTATAGTCACCATGCTGTACATTCGGTCCCAGATCTTGTTCATCTTATAACTTCTTACCTTATGCAACACTATACTATTACTTTGTCTTCTGTGTTCAGGGGTCTTCTTTCACAAATTCTCTGCTCCTCCTCCATGTAGCATTCCCCAAAGGTTTGTTTTACTTCTCTGCTCTTCTCTCATTCTGTACATCGTTCCTCAGATATCTTACCATACTCACAACTCCATATAGCATCTTGTTGCATATCACTCCCAACCTAGATCTCCAGCTCAATCTCCCACTCAGAACTTCAGTTCAAGATGAACAAGTGTCCGTTGGACATTGCCTCAACCATTAAATCAAAGAAATAACGTGTCTTCCCCAGGCATATTTTAACTTCTCATTTCTCTGCTTTTGTTTGTATTGCAACAACTTTCCTATTCACTTCGCCAGGAAATATTATCAGTGAGAGTATTGACACTCTTTCCAAATTCCACATTCATCAAGTCCTGGTAATTCATCACAGTGCCTCTTAACTTCATTCTTCATTCTTAAGACCAGGGCAGAGCCGGTGATAACTCAACTCATATTTCCTCCTTGTGCTTTCCTCAATCCCGGCCTCTGTTGCAAGCCATCTTGTTCACCACTAACAGAGTAATAAGGATAAACCCCTGCTTGGATCACACTAGCATACTATCAGAAGAGTATCAAAGGCTGAAAAACGTCTATGGATTAAAGTTTAAACTTCTTGTTCTGGAATTTACATTCTTTCACCATCTGGCCTCCTTTACATCAAAGGAATGCCTTTGGGGGAGGATTTCATTGAAGCAGACTGTGCAGAGCGACCCCTGGACTGATTTGTCAACACCAAATTCACCATAAGATGTGGTCCTGGCAGAGGGCAAGAGAGCAGGGCTTGCCATATCTTTCCAACCTAGCATCCACAGTCTGTCCCCCTGAGATGTCCATGTATAGGATTCAGAGGATTGGAAAGGGCTGAAGAATCAGAGGACAAAATAACATTTATATTTTCACTAACATCCCACTGAAATGTATCATTTCCTTCAAGTATGAATGTGGGCAACCTAACAAAGAAGAAGTACCTATGACTAGGTCACCAGTAAACATCCCAGGTATTCTGACATCACGTAATGGTTGTGTCACACATCTTGAAATGAAAAAAATTATGGGACCGCTCCCTATATCGTGTTGTTCACTGTGTTAAGGAGCACATATACAACATCACAAATGCATTTCATTTTTATTTTGACAGCACTGTTTCCAAATTATTGCTTTCCTTTGTTATTTATGTATTTGTGTTTATATACTAACAGTATTCTGAGTCTGTATTTTTTAGACTGCCAAAGGGGTCTGTGTCCAAAAATAGGCTCAAAACGGCTACCCTGTACACAGCAGGTTCTGGAAGTAGGGAACTGATAACACAGAAACGTGGTCCTGAAGGTGGACCTATAAGTTTAAGCACTTACCTGCTTATTGTTATAAAAGCTTTCCTTTTCAACATATATTATTGCCCTGATATTCACAAGCTGGAGGGCATCGAGCTAATAAGAGTAACATCCTCATAAGAAATTCAGAACTGTCATGCCAGAGACACACACCTCAGATGTATGAGATTATTAAAGAGCAACTGGAGAAAATTATCAGAAAAATGATGTGCAGGTTATACCACATTATACAACCTCTAATTGGTACAAGTTAATTTTCATAATACTGAATTAGGAGTGAGCTCTCTCTGTCTTATGAACATGCATCTTTTGTAACTATCTTTAAATTACGTTTATGAATCATATTATGTCATTGCAATCAAAATAAATTTAAGGATTGCTGTTACTAAAGCACAAGTTAACCACTTAGGCCCAATCACATTCACTTAAATTTCTGTCTTGTGCAAAACAGACTTCTTCCTGACAAAAATGGAAATCTACTTGCATATTTCACTACTTCAAGTAAATAACAGCCATAGTACTACATTTCTACAATTTGTTCTGTATTGATTCTGTAATAATGGACAATAAAATTAGCCTTTCAAATTATAATTTATATCCACACCAGCAAGGTCACTTTATTGTTATTCAAAAAAGAATCTTAACTTTCATCATGTCCAACACAGGGCTGTAAAGACCTGACCCATTTTCCCCAACTGGGGGCAATTCTGGAGGGTGAGCTCAGTTATAGCATTCCCCATGAGGCTGACTGAGGCCTTCGTTGGGATTGCTTAACAGCTCAACATGTACCTTTCCCTGCTTCTCTTTCATACCCTCTTTGCCCGCCCCCACACTTGATAATACCAACAGCATTTCCTAATAAACATCTCGCATGATAAACTCCATCTTTAAAACTGCTTCCTCTGCAACCCAACCTGTGACAGACCATTTTACCTTTTATTTCTCTTATAACTGTCTTCCTGTTCCTCACGGACCTAGTTCATCTACCATTAACTTTCATTTCGAGTGGCCATTCTACTTTTATTCCACACCAAGTCAGCTTTAAAATAAATGTTCCTCCCACAGGCATGCGGATCTTGATTGGAGGTCAGTGAAGGGACATATTTCAACTTCACCTTCTCTTAAAAAATTTCCCTACTCACCTATATGCTGTGATACCCACTGAAGCATATACTGTTCCTAGCCCACCGGCTCTCCACAATGGTTCCCATACGCACTTATGTTTTCCTGCATCTCTCTGTCCAAAGGCATTCTTTGTCATGGGAGCGTACGTAGCCTATTTATATCAGAGATATCTAGGGGGTAATATCTCAAGAGTGTCCCTCAGATAATGAGGTATGAGATATAGTGAATATCCAGCTTCTTGACTCCATAGAGTGACAATTCTGAGGGGTATTCTACATAGTCTCTGATAAGGTCTCCAGTGAGGTACTCCAGATTTCAGTAGTCATCTGTTTCTAATTCTACCTTTTATTGGCTTTCACTCTTCAGGGTCCTACTTGCCCACTTCAGAGTGCTTCGTAAGACCAACTTCCAAATAAATTATGTGCATTCAAATCCCTCTTTCAGAGTTTGCTTTATGGGAAACTCAAAATAAGGTACTTACATTGTCAACAGGGCTGTGTGCTAAATCTGGCTTGCCATCTGTTTTTTGTTTTGTTTTGTTTTTTTTTAAAGATTTTATTTATTTATTTGAGAGAGAGAGAATGAGAGAGAGTAAGCACATGAGAGGGGGGAGGGTCAGAGGGAGAAGCAGACTCCCTGCCGAGCAGGGAGCCCGATGCAGGACTCGATCCAGGGACTCCAGGATCATGACCTGAGCCGAAGGCAGTCGCTTAACCAACTGAGCCACCCAGGCGCCCGCCATCTGTTTTTGTAAATAAAGTTTTATTGGAACACAGTCACTCACATTCATTTAGGTATTATCTATGGCTGCTTTCATGCTGTAACAGTGGAGTTCAGTAGCTACAACAGAGACCAGACCTATAGGCATAAAACATTTACTCTCTGAACCTTTACAGGAAAGATTTTTGTTACATGATCTAAATTATTACCAGAAACCTCTAGATGATCTCCCAGATTTAGCTGCTGTATCTCTTCCTGACCATTTGTTTTACATATTACCTCCAGATTTCTAAATTTATTGACTCATGTCTCTTGACTCCTCTTGAATCTTCAAAGGCTCCCACTGCAATAAGAAGCAAAAAAAACCCTCTGCCCTACTAATTCTGCCTGTATGTTACTCTGCATTCCTACTACACACACCCTCCAAACACACCTCTCTATTCATTATTTACAGAAATTGTCTCCTCTGTGCTTAAATTAAGGTTGTTTCACCTGCTGGAATGCCCTCCTGCACCCATATTGGCTGATAAATCCCAGCTCATCCTTCAAGGTTCAGATAAACCCTATATCTCCTAAGAAGACCCCTCAGATCCACACTGTTGTGATTAATCTCTTTCCACCATGCTCCCCAGCACTTTGTTTAAATTTTCAATATATCAGAGTGTACCTAGTACTGAGATGATTTATGGATATCTATTTCTACCACCAGATATGAATTTCTGGGAGGCAGGAGCCATATCATATCCATCTTTCTATCCAATAATAATACTAAATATAATTAAAAAGCATAGATTAGAGTTCTTTTAAAAAAATATTTTATTTATTTACTTGAGAGAGAGAGAGCCAGCGTGAGAGAGAGCATGAGAGCAAGACAAAGAGCATAAGCATGGGGGGAGGGGTAGAGGGAGAAGCAGACTCCCTGCCCAGCAGGGAGCCTCAAACAGGACTCGATCCCAGGACCACGGGATCATGATCCGACCCGAAGGCAGACGCTTAACTGACTGAGCCACCCAGGCGCCCTTAGATTAGAGTTCTTATCAATCTGAAAGGATGCCTGAGCAAGGTTCTGAGGCCCCCTGATACACTATGTACGAACTCCTTGGTTGTTATCAGATTGCTGGGAGATCCAGAGGGTTCTGAGGGAGGGCCTGTATGGTTAGAGTGGCAAGGGTTACACTACAGTTAAAGCAACTATTACAATAATTTAACAAGCAGAGCATAACTGGTTGAAGGTCAGCCTTGTTCAGAACTACTGTGCTTATCAAGGTTTTCTTAATTACAGAACCTCAGTAAATAATTGTTTTATACTTAAGGACAATTGAAAATGAACAACATTTTATTTGTTTATTTATTATTATTATTATTATTTAAGATTTTATTTATTTATTTGACACAGAGAGAGAGAGTGAGAGAGAAAGCACAAGCAGGGGGAGAGGCAGAGGGAGAAGCAGGCTCCCTGCAGAGCAAGGATTCTGATATGGTGCTCGATCCCAGGACCCTGGGATCGTGACCTGCTGAAGGCAGACGCTTAACCGACTGAGCCACCCAGGCGCCCCACAACATTTTTTTTAAAGACTGTTGGTACACACACACACATACATACACACGCTTGTTGATGCACACCTTTGACCAGAACAAATAGGGAGATTTTCATATATGTGTGAAAAATTTATCATCTAGTTTTCTTATATTATTTCATATTAGTTAACAGCTGTTCAATAAACAATTATACTTAGTGTTTAAAAACGTGTACAAGTCTTCCAATAGTAATATCAATAAAAATGGAATTAGCCTTTCCTTGACTAGCTCAATTTTTCCAAAGCATAATGACAACATTAATTCAACTGTAAGGGAAAACTCTGGGTTTCGCAAATATTTTTCAAAGTAATGAGACCGGCAAACCCTCTTATGTAACCAGCAACATTTACGGTAATCCACCCTCACTTTGCATTACACTGTGACTTGCCTTTACTTCCCTAAATTCCTTCTGAAATTTTCTATACAAATATGTCCAAAGAGCTTACATTTGCTTATTATAAGCATGTCTTGAAATGTCTGGCCTTACAAATGCTAATGAGACCAATACAAAAAAAGGTTATACAAAGGAAAAGCATATCAAGTGTAATTATTTAATTATCCTGTTCATTTCAATAACTACTGGCCCAGGAGCTTCTTTCAAGGTTGTCATAAACATTCCTAATTCAACAATGCACAGTTCACGGTGCCTCTCGTGTTCCTTCTCATCAGTAGCTGACTTGGCTGCCTTACATACAGCAGCACACGGAGGTTCATTATGTTTTGTCTAAAAATAATCATGCCAATTCTGGGACTTGTTGCTTTTCACAAAAAGAACAGTTCAATTTTTTTTGGAAAAAAATTTCAAATTTTATTTTAATCATCAAATGACAGCTTTTTTGATGATTAAAATTGAAATTTGATGATTAAAATTTGATGATTTGATGATCCTCATTTGATAAAATTGAAATTATTTACTCAATTTTCATCCCCGGATTACATGCAAAAATGGTGAAAGATACCACTTGATTGAAAGTTTTAGAATAGGTCTACTATACTCTCTTGTGAATTTTTCCCACTAATGTTATAAAGTAAAAGCAAAGTAAAGCAATAGATTGCAAGTGGAACAGGTAAGCCAGAATTCCAGATGAGGACACATTAAAGTGAGACTCAGGTAGTGTTCATAAAACACTCTTGCCAGTCACTGTTGTTACTTTAACTCATAGAAGCCATATATGAAGTTTTGAGATGAATATTTCTATTCTCTTCTAGAATATGGAAACTGGAGATGAAAAATTTTAAGCATCTTGTCCCCAGAATGGGAATGAAACCTTAACTCAGGTTTTCCAAGACAAATATTCTAACTGGGTTTGGGCGGGGGGGGGAGGTTGTGGGAGAGGTTTCTTTTCATGAATTTTTTTAAAAGATTTTTTTATTTATTTGAGAGAGAGCATAAGCAGGAGGGGCAGGGGACGAGGGAGAGAGAATCCAAGCAGACTCCCTGCCAAGAGCAGAGCCCACTATGGGGCTCGATCCTACAACCCTGAGATCATGACCTGAGCTGAAATCAAGAGTTGGACATTTTACTGATTGTGCCACGCAGGCGCCCCTTTTTTTCATTAATTCTTAATGGTCTGTGTAAAACAAAATTCTTAACAGTTATGGGAAGATTTCAGACGATTTTAATGACTACTGTGGTGGTGACATTTGATGGGAAGCACACCAGAAGCTGAGGAGTGAGCCAGTGGACATTACAGTATGTTCCGTTACAGGGGTAGAGGATGATGGAGTGAAGCAGAACTCCAGCTTTATGCCACATTTATGCCTTTTTAAAATTCCCCTCCTGCTCACTGATATTATTTGAATTCAGGCTACTATCTTTGCTCTTCCTTCTTCGCTCTAGTTCTCTACATCTTGTGTGTCAGGTATGGACCCTCCCATCAAACAATCTTTGGTTCTACCATTCTTACCTAGTTTAGTTCCTTAATTCTCTGATGTCTTCCTGTCCATCCTACCCACTCTACCCCTCATTGGTTTCAAATTCACCCATATCTTCCTACCTAAGCTTGAACTGCTATTTCCTTGAACATTTCCTCAATCATCTCCAAAAACGATCTGTTGTCTATTCCTCCAGACTCGAAAGAAGGCAAACAGGACATGGATAGAACATCGGAGATAATTTCAGACCAGTATTCTTCTACTGTTATTCATCATAACTTCATAACCTGAACTTGTCTCTCTGTATCATTTATTTACTTCTCTACCGTCTTTTTTTAAAATACAATATCCAGTCCCAGAATCAAGGTTTTTCCTTTACTTGTCTCTTGCCATTATCCTTGGAAATTAGGTGATGTATTAAAAATGTCTGACAGTCACCTTGGTAATTAGCATAGAGCTCATGTCCAGCTATTTCAAAAGTGCCCTTGAATCTCTTACTTATTTGACTTTCCAACTTTCGGAAGTTATCTATCCTAGGTTAACCTTACCACTATTTTTCATAATTCCTACAAAAGGGTAAGGAAAGCACAAATATGGATTAGCCCTAAAATTTTGTGTGCTCTCACTGTCTTTTTCATCCCTGCTTTGCCATATTTCCATCAATTTCACATTTTCCTAACATGGCAGTTTCCAAAGTACTCTTTGGATCTTTCCCTGAACTACTTTAATTCCCAAGGCTCATCTCTTCTCCTTATGCTGAGTAGATGGTCTCATTTCCTATTCTCTGTGGTGATCATAGATACGCAAAATTTTCTATGTGAATGTTTACTCGGCCCCAGCTCTGGACGATTAAAAAGCAGAACATACACATACATACACATTTCCACAGGCTACACCCACTCTCATTCAGAATTGGTTGCATTGACCTCTAAGCTGATGGAACCCTGAGAAACTATGGAAACCCTGAGGAACTTTTTGCCTTCATATTTATATCCTCAATCCAGTCGATGTCATTTGAACTATTTAACCCATGTGAAAGCAAAATGAACTGGGTTTGAGTAATCATTTTGAGAGTCTTCGTAATTGGAGTAGTGGTGTTTGTAGGCTGGCCTGGCATATAAGTCCTACCAAATATACTTTGATTTTTCTTTTCCCTCTGCCCCTATTTGTCCATATCCATTCTCACCACTCTAATTCATAAATTTGTCACTTAATGGCTAGAATACTACAAATATCTACCAAATTGATTTCATCAACCTAAAATATTTTCTCTCATCTTAGACTGCCACAGTGATTTTCCAAAGAACTATTTTTATGTTATACTTCCACATAAAAATCTCCCACGACTCCCCACTACTCAGTGAATGATACAAAAAAATCACCGACATGAATATACCTTTATAGCCTCAAGTCCCCAAATTTCCCAGAGGCTCAGTGTCCGAGTCAATTCGGAAAATTCCGTATTCTGAGAATTTGCTCTTGTCATCCACTTTCCCTGGATTTATAACCACCTCCAGTTTACATACAAATGAACTAGTCATTCTCCAAGCCTCAGTTACAATGCTAGCTCCTATAGATTGCCTTTTCTTAATACCCTAGCTTAAAGGGATCCATCATTTTATGGATTCTTAACATTTATCAGTCCTATGGCACTTGCTTCCCTCTAGGGAGCAGCTTCCTGAGCTTGGAGAAAACAATGCTCCAAAGGACTGTTGGCCATTTATTCTGGTGCATAAAAACAATATTTGGACTTCAACAGATGTTCAGGCTGCTAGCTGTGTGCTTCTCACATGGCAAGTTTGACTCTATTAACTCTTACCAGCCTTTGATCCTTAAGGCTCTTTCTAGATTATACGTTTGTTTATTTATTGCATTACTCAGATCAGCTAACCAACTTGCTTTCCTCTGAAGACATTAATGGTTTAAATCCAAAGGAAAGATGAACATTTTAAAATCTATATAAGCCTGGTGGAAAAACAGATTTGTACAAAGACATTTTGGAACCACTGATGTCCCATCATTTAAGCCGATAGCTACTTAAAGCCAGCTGTACTGAGGTTGACAGGCAGGAAAAAGCTCAGTAAAGTTTGGCACTTGAGCTTTCTGTTTAGAAATTTAGTGATATCTATTTATTGGAGCTTTAACATTCCTGAGATACTTGTTATATTTCTTCATTTAACATAAGATGATAAAAATTTACACTGACTATTGAAATATTCTGAGTCAACTCAACCACTGAAGCCTGGGGAAAAAGCAACCTGTGAAACTGAGCCTGAGAGAGGTTAAGTAGATTGTTTCAAATTATATAATTCGCATTCAACTCCAAAATCGGTGCTTTGCAATTTTTGTGATGAATCAAATACAGCATAGTATGCTTGGGTCCTTTCTTCCTTTCTTCCTTTCCTTTCTTCCTTTCTTCCTTTCTTCCTTTCTTCCTTTCTTCCTTTCTTCCTTTCCTTTCTTTCTTCTTCTTCTTCTTCTTCTTCTTCTTCTTCTTCTTCTTCTTCTT
>NW_023270164.1:1432944-1491289 GCF_011800145.1 Mirounga leonina
TCTTCTTCTTCTTCTTCTTCTTCTTCTTCTTCTTCTTCTTCTTCTTCCTCTTCTTCTTCTTCTTCTTCTTTTCTTTCTTTCTTTCTTTCTTTCTTTCTTTCTTTCTTTCTTTCTTTCTTTCTTTCTTTCAGATTTTTTTATTTTGGGGCACCTGGGTGGCCCAGTCGGTTAAGCCTCCAACCCTTGTTTTCTGCTCAGATCATGATCTCAGGATTCCTGAGATCCAGCCCTGCCTCAGGTTCCGTGCTCAGCGCGGAGTTGGCTTGAGTTTCTCTCTCCCTCTGCCTCTGCTCCTGCCCCCCACATTGTCTCTAAATAAATTCTTTAAAAAAAAGATTTATTTTTATTTCTACGTAATCTCTACTC
Organism: Mirounga leonina; assembly: GCF_011800145.1. Taxonomy (NCBI): domain Eukaryota; kingdom Metazoa; phylum Chordata; class Mammalia; order Carnivora; family Phocidae; genus Mirounga; species Mirounga leonina. The sequence continues at coordinate 1,433,311 of NW_023270164.1, forward strand.
AATGTGGGGCTCGAACTCACAACCTGGAGATCACGAGTTGCATGCTCCACCGACTGAGCCAGCCAGGTGTCCCTAGGTCAGTTCTTTTTACTCTGATTTTTACTCCTAATTAGCATCTATCATGTTCCAGACACTGGCTTAAGTGCATTAAATATATCATCATATGTTCTTCACTGAACAATCTCTGTCCCAAAATGAGAACACTGAGTTATAGAGCAGTTCAGTGACTTGTCCTGGTGATAGTAAGAGCTGCTGCTAGGGTTTGAAACTTTGCTTAGTTACGCTGTACTTTACTGTCTGTTCAAGCAAAAGGACACTTCCTGCTGTTTGTTTTTATGAAGTTAATATTCTCTTTGTTTGCTTTCTCATTACATTATAAGCTTGACCCAAATTTAAAATGAGAACAATTACATTACTAATATTGCAGCTTTATTAGGTTTCACATATTAGGTTCAATTACCTTTGAAATAAATTGCTTTGTTCTTTCATAAGGTCAAGATTAATGACCTGTTAATTTGAGAATTATTATTTTCTCTGTTTCTTTTTTGTCAAGCCAAATGTTATACCTACTGGGGAATATTATTGTAAGTATGTCTTTTTTTTCATATAATTAATCTTTTTTTTTTTTAAAGATTTTATTTATTTATTCATGAGAGACAGAGAGAGAGAGAGAGAGAGGCAGAGGGAGAAGCAGGCTCCCAAGGAGCAGGGAGCCCGATGTGGGACTCGATCCCAGGACCCTAGGATCATGACCTGAGCCAAAGGCAGACGCTTAACCATCTGAGCCACCCAGGTGCCCTCATATAATTAATCTTAATTAAACAATTTACCTTTAACCAAAATTCATGAGTATATTTTCAGTATACTTGGTTGTATTCAATTTCATCCAACTAAAGAAATACAGGAAACATTGAACATAAGCACTATACTCAATATGTGCTTATGTGCAATTCTGCCTTAATATGTGCATTTATTTTAAAGAATAAATTTATGACATTATGAAATTCACCATGTGATGATATTGCCCTGTGTTTAAAAATAAGCATAAAGTTAAATGTAGTCAAATAAGAAAACATGTTTCTGTAGAAGAGGAAAAATAGAAAATATTATTAAGTACGTACGATGAAAGGGGTTTTTGAAAACTCCAAATGACATTTCCTTCCTCTCCAAATATGATCTTTCCTTTTCATAGTCACACTCTTGAGTTTCTTGGTATTCTTCTACTTAAATGCAGGATGCACATCTCTCACCTGGCCATCCTCAGTCTTCAGTTCCTCCTTTCCCTCAAGAGAATATCTCTTCTCATACAATCGAGAATGACTTCCCATCCTTTATTGTTCCCATCCTTACTGATTAAGCTCAAAATTACATAATTAATTTCTTGAAAATGCCTGAATTTCAATATGTCTAATTTTTTTAACAAGATTTATTTATTTATTTGAGAGAGAGTGATAGAGATAGATAGAGAGGGGTGGGGTGGGGTGATAGAGATAGATAGAGAGAGGGTGGGGTGGGGTGAAGGGGCAGAGGGAAAGGGAGAGAATCTCTAGCAGGGTCCCTGCTGAGCACGGAGCTACATCTCACAATGCTGAGATCAAGACCTGAGCCAAAATCAACTTAACTTAATAGACTGAGCCACCCAGGTGCCCCATGTCTAAATTTTTTTTTTTTAATCTCGCATCTACTGAAAATTATTTTTTTCCCTAACACGATTTCTGACTCCCATTATTTGTCCTCATTGTTCATTTTGTCACATCTACTGCCAAACACAGACTCTGGAATACATAAGGGCTCACCAGCATTAATTGAATGAATGAATAAATAATTGATTTTCAGTATTTTAGCATGACATTCAGAGATTTCTGCCCTCTGGTCTGATCTTCACTATACAATTTTCTCCTTTCTTTTTCTTTCATTATACAATTTTCTAATTTGGACTTTGGCCCCAGAGCATCCTTCAGCACCTATAAAATAAAACCTTCTTGTAATTTCCTAGTGACTTCAGCACTGATTTCCCCCATTACTGTCCTGTTTTATCGTCACCATAATATCTTAGGAGATTTTACTTTCCCTTCACTCTAGACTCTTTTTCTCCCTCTTAAATCTGTGCAAATTATATTTTTGAGGATAGCACATAAATAATTTAAGATGCCGGTTTATCCAACTGAGAGGAGGAGACAAGAACAATTTAATGATCTTTTTTTTAAATTATTAAAATGTGCTATTAACTGGGGGACCTGGGTGGCTCAGTTGGTTAAGCATCCAACTCTTGATTTCAGCTCAGGTCATGCATGATCTGAGGGTTGTGAGGTCGAGCCCCATGTGGGGTTCCATGGTGGGCATGGAGCCTGCTTAAGATTCTCTGGCTCCCTCCTCTTCTGCCCCTCCCTCGTTTCTCTATCTCTAAAATAAATAAATAAAAATATGAAATGTGTTATTAATTTTTTAAGGAGAAATTGTATCTTTAAATCTCATTTCTAGACCACTCACAAGATATCCAATCTTTGCAGAAATAAGTGTATGTATTCTTTCCTACAAATATATCTACACTAGTGCATAATTTATATCCAGTATATATCCAGAGATACTCATATAAAGTTATTTATTCCTCAATAGCTTTTTGCTTTTTGTATTATCTAACTCCACAATAAGCAAGGAAACTTTTCAAAAGTTTATGGCAAGAAGCCAATTAGCTTCCTCCATTCGAAGGATCCATCCTGAAGCACTCAGAAACATGCCTATTTGTTAAACTCAGTTAAGCTTCTGAGCTGAAATATGTAAAATGTTGGACAAAAGAGAATGAAGCATATAAATTTTGTCATAAAAAGTGTCTTGTTCACTTTCCAGTTTTATTCAAGTCTAGAATCTCTATTGTGGACTATCTGCCTGTCAGAGATTATTGAATAACAATCCCATTCCTTTAAGCATGGGAGTTACTACAGGGAGCAGGCCATGTTGCTCAATAGGGCAGAAGGCACCGAGCACCTGGGTGGCTCAGTCTATTAAGCATCCAACCCTAGATTTCACCTCAAGTCAGGATCAAGCCCCCCACTGGGCTCACACTGGGTGTGGAGCCTGCTTGGGATTCTCTCTCTCTCTCTCTGCCCCTCCCCCAGCTCATGCTGGCACACACTCTCTCTCTCTCTCAAAAAAAACGTGTAGAAGGCGCAACAGCTGGACAACATAACCATAAAAAACTACCCTTGCTTTATTGAAGACTCTTGTTACCTCACTGTTTAGCCAGGGAAAGCTTTGCTCTTTCTTCAAGGCCTCACACTGGCTGGGCAGGCTATCCTTTGATCTGTGCTGGTTTTCCTTTTGAGCAATGTCACTTTTTCTCGAAGGTTACCATTCTCACAATCCTAATGAGATCAGAGCATTGTTATAAATATCTTTTCAATCCTAAAGTGGGATACAGTATAAAAAAACATAATACAAATGCCTGGATTTGTCGAATTACTATGTTGTATACCTGAAGCATTGGATATCAACTATACGTCAATAAATAATAAATTTTAAAAAATAATAATACAAATTTAACCATTTTACTTTTCTTTCCATTTATTGCCAATATATGTAAGTAATCAATAAACAACAAATGATAAAAAAGTGTCCTAAGGCCTAACTCCATATAAGGAAATTCTCTGGAAAACTAGAAAACAATTCAAGCACATCAGTCAGACAAGTATCCATGACAATGAGACTGATTGGCTAGAATTTTAATTCACTATGAGAAACATTTAACACATCAAATGTTAAAGATGGCAACTTCATTTTTAAATGCGCTGAAATCTATATGTCAAGAAAATCAGGGGTGCCTGGGTGGCTCAGTCGTTAAGCGTCTGCCTTCGGCTCAGGTCATGATCCCAGGGTCCTGGGATCGAGCCCCGCATCAGGCTCCCTGCTCAGTGGGAGGCCTGCTTCTCCCTCTCCCACTCCCCCTGCTTGTGTTCCCTCTCTCGCTGTCTCGCTCTCTGTCAAATAAATAAATAAAATCTTTAAAAAAAAAAAAAAATCAGTTCCTCCTGCAAGAGTATTAACTGCTTCAAATCCTTTGTAAAACAAATAGAGCTTTTGTATGTGTTTATGTTATGTGCATGTACTAAATTTTAAATCACAAATTAATTATACTATACATATTAATTATATTTTATATAGCATATGTTATGTTATATGCCGCTATGTGCATATGCCATATTATAATTTAATATTACATATTAACACAGACTGGCAATGAACCACTGTTGGAATCCATACTATGTCTAACCAAAGCCCCAGCATTCTCAGCTGGTCTATGGGGGAAACAGTTACTCTCAAAGACTGTCAAAATATTGCTATTTTTATTCCATCCTACTCAAGTACAAATACAATTTTTTAAAAAAAATTTATTTATTTGTTTGACAGAGAGAGAGACAGCGAGAGAAGGAACACAAGCAGGGGGAGTGGGAGAGGGAGAAGCAGGCTTCCCGCGGAGCAGGGAGCCGATGCGGGGCTCGATCCCAGGATCCGGGGATCATGACCTGAGCCGAAGGCAGACTCTTAACGACTGAGGCACCCAGGCGTCCCACAAATATAATTTTAGAATATAATTTTCTCTTGACAAAAAAGGACTCTAGGCATATTATCATCTTTATTCATTGATTACTTTCATTCTGAGAGAAGTATTTGGGTTGTGGCAAACGCATTAGAGCAAATCAGGAGGAAGAATTGTTTGATCAAAGTGTGTTGTTTTATTAACAGAAATCCAGAAAAAATATGCCTGATTTTGCTCACACATAAACAGATTGAAATGGAAACCTTTAGAATAGGAAATTTAAGTAAAATGAAATGTTTAGAATAGGAAATTTAAACATCTCAATAGTAATTATTGATGTTATCAAAGATAATCACTAGCCATTTAATAGTAAACAATAATTGAAATGCACAAGTCCCAGTATAAAGCTTCTATCAGAGGCTTTATGTTCTACACTATTTTCCTTTCCCTAAAAATATCCACTTCCTAATGATAGTGAGTCTGAAAGTGAAAGCCAAGGACATTCTTCAGTGTACATTTTCCAACTCATGAAATGTTCATGAGTAAAGACCCTAAGGAATGCACGGTGCCAGCCTCTTTCTTTGCCAGTCCGGAAAGGAATCCATCGTAACAGTGGAGTTCACGGTAAGATAGTTCTATTTTTGAAGATGTACTGATAAAATCATATGCATCGTTTCTTAAACATCCAAAATAATTCGATTTGAGTAATAAACATAAATAGGAGTATTATCATCTATTATAAATAAGAAGTCACTTCTGTTTCTGCATCCCTTCAGATGTAAAATAGCAGCTGTAGAAACCATTTTGATCTTTAGAAACTTGGAAATTTTACTGGCCACATTATGCCATCATACCATCATTGTTTTTAGGGGCAGGTTTTCTCAAAGTCCTTTCCGAATCTGCACTGGAGCAGATACCATCCATGCCCTGCCACGTCCCCTGGGCATTTAAGTCCGCCCTGCAGGCAAATGGCTTTGTGGAAAACTGACTTTCTCCTTGAGGACTTTCTCTGGTCGTAGGAGAGTGCTTAGCCCTTGCACAGATCAGGCCAGACGTGGAAGTTAAAGCCTGCAGGAGCAGTTCTCCACTAATGACGGATGGGAATTAGTAGAGAAATAACCCAGCTTCCTTGCCCTTTGGTTAGAATAAGTCTGAGCTGAATTCTTCCAGAGGTCCTCAGCAGGATTAAGCCCCAATTGCCCACAGTGGTACCCTGCTCATTTAAAAAAATGTTTCTTCAAAAATTTTAAATTTTTAATTGAAGGATATTTGACATATAGTATTAGTTTCAGGTGTACAATATAGTGATTCAACAATAATACACGCTACAAAATGCTTACCACGGTAAGGGTATTACAGTATTTTTGACTGTATTCCCTATGCTGCACTTTTTAAACCTGGTGACACATTTATTTCATAACTGAAAGTTTGCGCTTCTTAATCCCCTTCATTGAAATCCCCTGAATTGGTCTCCTCTCTTCACTGTCTCCCACTCTCCTATCTATGCTTCTTGAGGTCACCTGCTAAATAAACTATTTGTGGGGGCCCCTGGGTGGCTCAGTCGGTTAAGCGTCTGACTTCAGCTCAAGTCATGATCTCAGGATCCTGGGATTGAGCCCTGCGTTGGGCTCCCTGCTAATGGGGAGTCTGCTTGTCCTTTTCCCTCACCCTCTGCCCCCCTCCCTCCGCTTACACTCTCTCTCTCTCAAATAAATAAATACACTCTTACTAAATAAATAAATAAATAAATAAATAAATAAACTATTTGTTCTCAATGCATGGTCTCAATATCTGCTTCTGGGGGTATATAACCTAAGACATCCTTTCAAATCAGTCAGGTGAGGTCCCTGTCCTAGGCCTCATGCTTGCCAGGGCCTCACTCTACCCTTCTTCTGTTTTTGCCACTCCCCACAGGGCAAGGAGTCCAAGGATCCAATGGAACATGTCCATCCCCACCCACATTTCAGGCACCTGTAATACAAAGATTCCTTACTAAATAGCTTGATCCTGTTTCCAGCACTTGCACAGGACTCCTCTCTGAATCATTCCCTCCTGATGGTAGATTCTTAGGCCCAAGAGCAAATGAAGGGGTGCCTGTTAGAGGGAACTTGTGAACTGAGTTAGAGCATGCTGGCTAAGGTATCCATATAATTCAACACGAGGTCCCCCACAAAATGGGTTAGACTCCATAGTATCCCTCATGTCTCTGAATGTCTCTTTTGTAGTTTTCACTTATGTTTTCTCATGCTGAATTCTGGATAGTTTACTCAAAACTTTGTTACAATTCTCCATTTATGTCATCATCTGCAAATACTTGCAACTTATTACATCCATTGAATACTTAAAAAAAAATCAGTGCCTATATTTTTCACTCAGAAATTTCCAATTCTGTTATTTTTTTAAAAGTCTGATTGTTCTAAAGATTTTATTTATTTATTTTATTTTGAGAGAGAGAGAGAGAAAGAGAGCACACATGCGTGTAAGCAAGGGTAGGGGCAGAGGGGAAGGGAGAGGGAGAGGGAGAAAGAACACTGAGCACGGGAGCCCTTCACGGGGCTCCATCCTATGACCCCGAGATCATGACCTTAGCTGAAACCAAGAGTCAGATGCTCAACCAACTGAACCACCCAGGTGCCTGCTTCCTGTTATTTTTAATAAGGTCATTTTTCATGACTATCTCTTTCTTTTTTTTAATTACCATTTCAATTTCGTTTTTTTAATCTCTTCATTTTAAAAAATGCTTATATTTCATCTCACATTTGTGTATTATTTGCTTGTGTTATTTGGGCTCTACTCCTTCTGACCAATGGATCCATGATTCTTTCTTTTGATAGACTGTTTCTTTATGTGCTTTTGTGTTCATTCCCACCCACCCCCCATCCCCGTGCAGCCTGGATTGCATGAGTGCCTCTCTTGAATTATTTTATGTTTGTTTTTACCAGTAATCCTAGGGGATAGAACAGTCCCTAGACTCATTTCTATGTAAAGTCCTTGGTTTGGGGTTCCTGATCCATTCAAGTGCAATAATACAAACCAAGAGTGCACTGGATGAACAGACCGCCCAGGTTACCTCTTGGGAAATGCTTTTTCTCATCTAGCAGTCCAGATAAAGACGCCCAAAACAGAGGGTTTGTAAACTATTGTTGGATTTTATCTAATCACTTATTTCAACAAAGGTACACCTATTTTGAAGTTCCAATTTTATGGAATTTTCAGTTACAACTTTCATTTTCACATGAAACCCAAGACCTTATCTCAGGTTCTCTCTGGTCATGATGTAAGCCGTTTGACTGCCAAGACAAATAGCAGCTTTTCCTGAATCTCTGCTCTGCCTTTCACATGCTTCTCTTGCTTCTCTTATCTCTATTTTATAAATTTTGTTTCAAATCCAATCAAATATCCACAATGACAATTTTAATTATTTCACGTGAATAATGCATTGTCATTATAGCAACACATGTTGTATTTTTCGAGCACTACAAACAGTGCCTCAAATATTCTAAGAATGTTAGCAACTGTGATCATTATTGTGGAACCACTTCCAAGTGTTACTTTCCTCATAACAGCCTGTAAGATAGTTAACATAATTATGTTCTCCATTTTATAGAGAGGGAATATAAGGCCTACATATATTTTGTTTCAATTTTCAGATAAATAAAACACAATAGGATTTATTGTTAAAGATGATGTGAGGAAGGTTTCTATTAACCTTGTAATATTGTAACCACACCAATGTGAGTTTGTTCCTTGGTGACTTGCGGATAGAAAGTACACCAGGTGGAGGTATTGTACAAAGGAAACTTTATTTGTGGCAATAAGGAGATCATGAACAATAATTTCCGGAGACTGACTCCCCAAGCAAGGGTGCATAAGTTCCTTTTATTTAAGGTTAGGATGAATATTTAGAAAGGGGAGACTTCTCATTGTATGTAGAGGCGGGCAGAAGGTCACTCATGTGCCTTAAGGAAACATGCCTAGACATACATTGTATGTTATATAAATGAGGCTGAGGCTCCTCCTTGGGTGGAGATTTTAGTATGAGAATGAGGTAAAGGTAACGGTAGGTCATTGCAGAGGTCACTCCATGGTCTGTCTGCGCAGGCGTGAGTTGGGGTCTAAGTTCAAACTGGTCTGGGTGGTCTGGGCCCAACGGAGCTTTTCCTCTTTCTTGAGGGGTAGTTTCAGTTTCCATCAAGGGATGCTATGCCCATGAGGTCTTTTGCCTGAGTTCAGAGATAAGCTGGAAAGAAGAGCTTAAGGAAGAATGTGGGACAAAGGTTGGTGAGTGAAAGCAGGTGGGCAGTAAAGTCAGGTCTTAGGGTCTAATGACAATATTTTAAAATCTGGTGTGGCATCTGTCCACTCCTTCATTATGCTTTCCTTGTGTGTGTGTGTGATTATTCTCTGACTTCCTTCCATATGAACTTTAAAACTTGTAAAAGAAAACAAAAGCAGTATTTTTAGGAAAATCTATAGACTTTTATATACCTAAGGCTAAAAATAGATAAGAAGTATTCCACTCGAAAAGCTAGAAAAGCAGTAATGTCACGAAGATGGTGAAGCAAGACAACCCAGCCCCTGTCCCCCAACAAAGATGAATGATTAGGTGGCTAGCCACAAACAGAAACAGCTCTGGGAGAGCTCAGGAGTCGACTTAATCCTCAGCAACACAGTAGAACAAAACACCTGAGAATAACTGCACAAAAAAGGAAAAAGGGAAGAGCCTCATTTTTTTTTTTTTAAAGATTTTGTTTATTCGACAGAGAGCACAAGCAGAGGGAGAGAGAGGGAGAAGCAGGCTCCCTGCGGAGCAAGGAGCCTGATGTGAGACTTGATTCCAGGACCGTAGGATCATGACCTGAGCAGAAGGCAGATGCTTAACTGACTGAGCCACCCAGGCATCCCAAGGCAAGGGTTTCATTTTGCCTGCCTAAGCCCAGCCCCCAGCCCAACACTGCTCAGTGCCTAGAGGGAATTTCCTAGCTAGAAAGTGATAGCTGGGTGAATGACCAGCTTCCCCAGCCTTCCCAGTGCCGCACAAAGGACCCCACTGGGCCTACCTGAAGCTAGCTCCTCCAAATGAACGTCCGCACCTCACCAGCCTGACTGCCATCACCAGCCTCCACTGCCGTGCATGTGCCCCACGTTAGAGCTTGCAGTCACAAGTCAGAAGGAGAAAGACAAATAGTGTACGTTCACACTTATATGTGAAATGTACAAAAGGTGAACTTATAGAAATAGAGAGCAGAATAGTGATTGCCAGGGACGGGGGGTGGGAAACATAGGGAGATGTTGACCAAAGGGTACAGATCCCAACTATAAGATGAATAAGATCTGGGGATCTAATATACGGCACGGTGAACATTGTTAAGAGAGTAGATCTTACCGTTTTTTTTTTTAAAGATTTTATTTATTTATTTGACAGAGACACAGTGAGAAAGGGAACACAAGCACGGGGAGTGGGAGAGGGAGAAGCAGGCTTCCCACTGAGCAGAGAGCCCGATGCGGGGCTCGATCCTAGGAACCCCGGGATCATGACCTGAGCCGAAGGCAGACACTTAACTGACTGAGCCCCCCAGGTGTCCCATGAGAGTAGATCTTAAATGTTATCAACACACACACACACACACACACACAAATTGGTAATTACATGAGGGGATGGAGGTGTTAGCCAAACTTCTTGTGGTAATCATTTTGCAATATATACAGGCATCTAATCATCACACTGTACACCTTAAACTTAGATATATTATGTCAATAACATCTCAATAAAGCTGGAAAAACATAAAAAAAAAAGAAAAGGAGGGTATCAGTAAGAAACAGAAGTTGGGATAAGGCATGGAGAAGACAGAGGTTTTCAATCAGTGGTGTCTCAGTGTCAGCCTCAGGTCCGTTGTTAGCTCTTGTAAATATAACCGAGCCAGGTAGGGACAATCAAGGCTAGACTACCAACTCTTGTGACTCCTGGAAATGGAAATGCCTGTGTATTGTCTGAATTCCAGCTTTCATCTGTGGGCTTCTAGAAAGGGATGCTCTTGGTCACAGGGTATGATCCCTTACTTCCCGGGACCTCCCGCTGCCTTTAAGCCACCTGTACTGGTTACTGCAGCTGGAGTAAGGCTGCAGTTCATGCTGAAAGTAGAGACCACAATTCTGTTCTCACCTTTGTTCCTCTGACCACAGGAGCCATGTGATGTCGAAGGGAGGAAAGGAGAGATCCGGGCCTGAGGTCCCTTCCACTCCCAGGTAAAGAGTATATACGGAACAGATGAGCTCTCTGATCAAACTGGACTTCTGCCAAAACATGAAGCAGAACTTGTTTGCATATCATTTCATATCATTTGCATAAGCTGTTTAAATAAAGCAGCTGTTTCAATTAGTGATGAACATTTTGGGATCAATAAAACTGCTCAAAGAATTAGCACACAAAATTTGAAGATGATACATTTGTTAATGAAAGTATGGGTGACCCCAGCTCAACCTTGATATTAAAAAAATGCATAAATACTACCCTCTATTAAAGAATTTCATTACAAAGGGAACTTCACCACTGTTAAAAATTAACCTGTATATTTTTGGGCGGAGCAAGATGGCGGAGGAGTAGGAGACCTGGATTTCGTCTCCTCTCAGGAATTCAGCTGGATAGGGATCAAACCATTCTGAACACCTACAAACTCAACAGGAGATCGAAGAAAAGAAGAGCAACAACTCTCTCATCAGAAGGGCGACCACTTTCTGGAAGGTAGGACGTGCGGAGAAGTGAATCTGAGGCGATATTCGGGAGGATAGACGGCGGGGGAGGGGCCTCCGTCGGCCGCTTGTGGCAAGTGATAGAACCACGGAGCACAAAGTCGGAACTTTTACAAGTCTGCTCCGCCGAGGGACGTCACTCTGGTGGCTAAGCGGGGGGTGGAACCCTCCGGGACAGTGTGGTCTCCGGACCATCGGGGTCACAGAAAGACCGGGGGTGCCTGAGTGTGGCAGAGCTCCCAGGTACAGGAGCGGGAAGCCGGCTGCAGAGGCAGAGCCCAGGCGCGGGCTCTCAGCTCGGGGTCGCCATAAACCGTGATCCGCGGCCCAGTTGGGCCCCTGCTCCTCCAGCAGGGACCCAACAAGCGGCAGATCCGGGGAGACTCACCTTCCTCCCCCGGGAGGAGCCGCGCGGGAGTGCACCGCAGGGATCTGCTGGGTTTGGAGACTCCACCCAGGGTCGGGTGCCAGAGATAGAAACACGCGGTCATGGGCCGGGTGAGCACGGAGTGCGGCCGGAGACCGGGGAGACGGGAGTGACTGACGGCTTTTCTCTGGGGGCTCACTGAGGAGCGGGGCCCCGAGTCCTCGGCTCCTCCGGGGCAGAGATTGGGAGGCCGCCATTTTCACTCTCCGCCTCCAAAGCTGTACGGAAAGCTCGCAGGGAACAAAAGCCACGGAGAGCAAACCCGAGCAGATAACTTAGCCGGGAGGGGGCAAGGGCGGGGCAATTCCGCCTCCGGAAGAGACATTTGGAAACCACGGCAACAGGCCCCTCCCCAGAAGATCAGCGAGAACAGCCAGCCAAGACCAAGTCTACCGATCAATGAGAACGACAGAACTCCAGCGCGAGGGGAATACTGCACATAGAATCCATGGCTTTTTTACCATGATTCTTTAGTCTTTCAAAGTTAATTTTTTTAACTGTTTTTTTTTCTTTTTCTTTGAATTTTTCTTTTTCCCTTTTTCAACCAACATCTTATCAATCCCTTTTTTAAAAAAAAAACATTTTTATTTTTCATTTTTAGAGTCATATTCTATCCCTTCATAGTAGTTACCCATATTTTTGGCTTATATGTATAAGTTGTTCTCTCTTTAAAATTTTGAGATAGTTTCTTCTAACAGATGAAAATATACCCTAAATCTCTAGTATATAGTGTTTTCTATTCCCCTGCCTGATCACATCCTCTCCCTTTTTTTTTTCCTTTTTCTTTTTTCTTTTTTTAAATCCTCTTCTTTCTTTTTTCAAACAACTTCTTATCAATTCCTTTTATAAAATTTTTTATAATTTCCATTTTTACAGTCATATTCCATCCCTTCATCATATCAACCCTTATTTTTGTACATATATAAGTTTTTCTTTCTTTAAAATTTTGGGAGGCACTTTCTTCTAAAAGACCAAAATACACCCCAAATCTAGTGTGTGGCACTGACCTATATACCATATAGATCATATTTGATCACATTCTGGTTTTTCTTTTGTTGTTGTTGTTTTGTTTTTTTGTTTTTGTTTTTATCTTTATCTTTCTCTTTTTTTTCTTTTTCTTTTTTCTCTCTTTCCCTTTCTTATCCCACTGCTTCAGGTCTTTTCTGATTTGTTTAGAGTATATTTTCTGGGGACGTGGTTACTCTGCTAGCATTTTGTTCTCTCATTAATCTATTCTCCTCTGCACAAAATGACAAGACGGAAAAAATCACCTCAACAAAAAGAACAAGAGATAGTACCGACTGCCAGGGACCTACTCAATACGGACATTAGTACGATGTCAGATCTAGAGTTCAGAATCATCACTTTAAAGATACTAGCTGGGCTTGAAAAAAATATGGAAGTTATTAGAGAAACCCTTTCTGGAGAAGTAAAAGAGCTAAAATCCAACCAAGTAGAAATCAAAAAGGCTATTAATGAGGTGCAATCAAAAATGGGGGCGCTAACTGCTAGAATAAATGAGGCAGAAGAGAGAATCAGTAATATAGAAGATGAAATGATGGAAAATAAAGAAGCTGAGAAAAAGAGAGATAAACAACTACTGGATCACGAGGGCAGAATTCGAGAGATAAGCAATACCATAAGACGAAACAACATTAGAATAATTGGGATCCCAGAAGAAGAAGAAAGAGAGAGAGGGGCAGAAGGTATAATGGAGCAAATTATAGCAGAGAACTTCCCTAATTTGGGGAAGGAAACAGGCATCAAAATCCAGGAAGCACAGAGAACCCCCCTCAAAATCAATAAAAATAGGTCAACACCCCGACATCTAATAGTAAAACTTACGAGTCTCATAGACAAAGAGAAAATCCTGAGAGCAGCTCCGGAGAAGAGATATGTAACCTACAAGGGTAGAAACATTAGATTGGCAACAGACCTATCCACAGAGACCTGGCAGGCCAGAAAGAACTGGCATGATATATTCAGAGCACTAAATGAGAAAAATATGCAGCCAAGAATACTATATCCAGCTAGGCTGTCATTGAAAATAGAAGGAGAGATAAAAAGCTTCCAGGACAAACAAAAACTAAAGGAATTTGCAAACACAAAACCAGCCCTACAGGAAATCTTGAAAGGGGTCCTCTAAGCAAAGAGAGACCCTAAAAGCAACATAGACCAGAAAGGAACACAGACAATATACGGTAACAGTCACCTTACAGGCAATACAATGGCACTAAATTCCTATCTTTCAATAGTTACCCTGAATGTAAATGGGCTAAATGCCCCAATCAAAAGACACAGGCTAACAGACTGGATTAAAAAACAAGATCCATCGATATGCTGTCTGCAAGAGACTCATTTTAGAACCAAAGACACCCCCAGATTGAAAGTGAGGGGGTGGAAAACCATTTGCCATGCTAATGGACACCAAAAGAAAGCTGGGGTGGCAATCCTTATATCAGACAAATTAGATTTTAAACCAAAGACTGTAATAAGAGATGAGGAAGGACACTATATCATACTTAAAGGATCTATCCAACAAGAAGATCTAACAATTGTAAATATCTATGCCCCTAACATGGGAGCAGCCAATTATATAAGGTAATTAATAACAAAAGCAAAGAAACACATTGACAACAATACAATAATAGTGGGGGACTTTAACATCCCCCTCACAGAAATGGACAGATCGTCTAAGCAAAAGATCAACAAGGAAATAAAGACTTTAAATGACACACTGGACCAAATGGACTTCATAGACCTATTCAGAACATTCCATCCCAAAGCAACGGAATACACATTCTTCTCTAGTCCCCATGGAACATTCTCCAGAATAGATCACATCCTAGGTCATAAATCAGGTCTCAACTGGTACCAAAAGATTGGGATCATTCCCTGCCTATTTTCAGACCACAATGCTTTGAAACTAGAACTCAATCACAAGAGGAAAGTCGGAAAGAACTCAAATACATGGAGGCTAAAGAGCATCCTACTGAAGAATGAATGCGTCAACCAGGAAATTAAAGAAGAATTAAAAAAATACATGGAAACCAATGAAAATGAAAACACAACTGTTCAAAATCTTTGGGATGCAGCAAAGGCAGTCCTGAGAGGAAAGTATATAGCAATACAAGCCTTTCTCAAGAAACAAGAAAGGTCTCAAGTACACAACCTAACCCTCCACCTAAAGGAGCTGGAGAAAGAACAGCAAATAAAGCCTAAACCCAGCAGGAGAAGAGAAATCATAAAGATCAGAGCAGAAATCAATGAAATAGAAACTAAAAGAACAGTAGAACAGATCAACGAAACTAGGAGCTGGTTCTTTGAAAGAATTAACAAGATTGATAAACCCCTGGCCAGACTTATCAAAAAGAAAAGAGAAATGACCCAAATCAACAAAATTATGAACGAAAGAGGAGAAATCACAACCAACACCAAAGAAATACAAACAATGATAAGAACATATTATGAGCAACTCTATGCCAGCAAATTAGAGAACCTGGAAGAAATGGATGCATTCCTAGAGATGTATCAACTACCAAAACTGAACCAGGAAGAAATAGAAAACCTGAACAGACCTATAACCACTAAGGAAATTGAAGCAGTCATCAAAAATCTCCCAAAAAACAAAAGCCCAGGGCCAGATGGCTTCCCAGGGGAATTCTACCAAACATTTCAAGAAGAATTAATACCTAGTCTTCTGAAACTGTTCCAAAAAATAGAAATGGAAGGAAAACTTCCAAACTCATTTTATGAGGCCAGCATTACCTTGATCCCAAAACCAGACAAAGACCCCATCAAAAAGGAGAATTACAGACCAATATCCCTGATGAACATGGATGCAAAAATTCTCACCAAAATATTAGCCAATAGGATCCAACAGTACATTAAAAGGATTATTCACCACGACCAAGTGGGATTTATCCCTGGGCTGCAAGGTTGGTTCAACATCCGCAAATCAATCAATGTGATACAATACATTAACAAAAGAAAGAACAAGAATCATATGATCCTCTCAATAGATGCAGAAAAAGCTTTTGACAAAGTACAGCATCGTTTCTTGATCAAAACTCTTCAGAGTATAGGGATAGAAGGTACCTACCTCAATATCATAAAAGCCATCTATGAAAAACCTACAGCAAATATTATTCTCAATGGGGAAAAACTGAGAGCTTTCCCCCTAAGGTCAGGAACGCGGCAGGGATGTCCACTATCACCACTGCTATTCAACATAGTATTGGAAGTCCTAGCCACAGCAATCAGACAACAAAAAGAAATCAAAGGCATCCAAATTGGCAAAGAAGAAGTCAAACTCTCACTCTTTGCAGATGATATGATACTTTATGTGGAAAACCCCAAAGACTCCACCCCAAAACTGCTAGAACTCATACAGGAATTCAGTAAAGTGGCAGGATATAAAATCAATGCACAGAAGTCAGTGGCATTCCTATACACCAACAACAAGACAGAAGAAAGAGAAATTAAGGAGTCGATCCCATTTACAATTGCACCCAAAACCATAAGATACCTAGGAATAAATCTAACCAAAGAGACAAAGGATCTGTACTCAGAAAACTATGAAATACTCATGAAAGAAATTGAGGAAGACACAAAGAAATGGCAAAACGTTCCATGCTCATGGATTGGAAGAACAAATATGGTGAAGATGTCAATGCTACCTAGAGCAATCTACACATTCAATGCAATCCCCATCAAAATACCATCCACTTTTTTCAAAGAAATGGAACAAATAATCCTAAAATTTGTATGGAACCAGAAAAGACCCCACATAGCCAGAGGAATATTGAAAAAGAAAAGCAAAGCCGGCGGCATCACAATTCCGGACTTCCAGCTCTATTACAAAGCTGTCATCATCAAGACAGCATGGTACTGACACAAAAACAGACACATAGATCAATGGAACAGAATAGAGAGCCCAGAAATGGACCCTCAACTCTATGGTCAACTAATCTTCGACAAAGCAGGAAAGAATGTCCAATGGAACAAAGACAGTCTCTTCAACAAATGGTGTTGGGAAAATTGGATAGCCACATGCAGAAGAATGAAACTGGACCATTTCCTTACACCACACACAAAAATAGACTCCAAATGGTTGAAAGACCTCAATGTGAGACAGGAGTCCATCCAAATCCTAAAGGAGAACACAGGCAGCAACCTCTTTGACCTCAGCCGCAGCAACTTCTTCCTAGAAACATCGCCAAAGGCAAGGGAAGCAAGGGCAAAAATGAACTATTGGGACTTCATCAAGATAAAAAGCTTTTGCAAAGCAAAGGAAACAGTCAACAAAACCAAAAGACAACCGACAGAATGGGAGAAGGTATTTGCAAATGACATATCAGATAAAGGGCTAGTATCCAAAATCTATAAAGAACTCATCAAACTCAACACCCAAAGAACAAAGAATCCAATGAAGAAATGGGCAGAAGACATGAACAGACATTTTTCCAAAGAAGACATCCAAATGGCCAACGGACACATGAAAAAGTGCTCAATATCGCTCTGCATCAGGGAAATCCAAATCAAAACCTCAATGAGATACCACCTCACACCAGTCAGAATGGCTAAAATTAACAAGTCAGGAAACGACAGATGTTGGCAGGGATGCGGAGAAAGGGGCACCCTCCTACACTGTTGGTGGGAATGCAAGCTGGTGCAGCCACTCTGGAAAACAGTATGGAGGTTCCTCAAAAAGTTGAACATAGAGCTACCCTACGACCCAGCAATTGCACTACTGGGTATTTACCCCAAAGATACAAAAGTAGGGATCCGAAGGGGTACGTGCACCCCGATGTTTATAGCAGCAATGTCCACAATAGCCAACTGTGGAAAGAGCCAAGATGTCCATTGACAGATGACTGGATAAAGAAGAAGTGTTATATATATACAATGGAATATTATGCAGCCATCAAAAGGAATGAGATCTTGCCATTTGCAATGACGTGGATGGAACTGGAGGGTATTATGTTGAGTGAAATAAGTCAAAAAGAGAAAGACATGTATCATATGATCTCACTGATATGAGGAATTCTTAATCGCAGGAAACAAACTGAGTGTTGTTGGAGTGGGGGGTGGGGTGGGAGGGATGGGGTTACTGGGTGATAGACACTGGGGAGGGTATGTGCTCTGGTAAGCGCTGTGAATTGTGGAAGACTGTTGACTCTCATATCTGTACCTCTGAAACAAATAATGCAATATATGTTAAGAAAAAAAAAGAAGAAGAAGAAGAAAGTAGCGGGAGGGGAAGAATGAAGCGGGGGAAATCAGAGGGGTAGACGAACCATGAGAGACGATGGACTCTGAAAAACAAACAGGGTTCTAGAGGGGAGGGGGGTGGGAGGATGGGTTAGCCTGGTGGTGGGTATTGAGGAGGGCACATTCTGCATGGAGCACTGGGTGTTGTGCACAAACAATGAATCATGGAACACTTCATCTAAAACTAATGATGTAATTAATGTATGGGGATTAACATAAGAATAAAAAAAAAAAAGAGCTAGGCTGAATCCAAAAAAAAAAAAAAAATTAACCTGTATATACATAGCAAAGGAGTCACCCATGAATCTTCAATTTTTTTTTATGGACTATTTAATAGTTCACAATACAGGGTGTAATGGAAAATCTGAACTGGGAAATAAAGGACTATTTTATGTACTTATAAACTCCTCTTTCTGGTGATTTGAAAACATGGCCACAAATCTTTTGGCACTGCCTGGAATGTGGTCATACGGTGGGCCGGGTTTAGTGACCTCATCCTAACGTAGTATGCTAACATGCAGCAGAAGGGAAGTGATGTAATTTCTGACACTAGATCAGGAAATTTTACAAAACTTTTTGCCTATTTCTCTGTCTTTTTGACTCACTTTCCTTTAGAACCAAACTGCCATCCTGTGAAATAGGCTGGGCCACATGCAGAGGTCATCTTTAAGTGTCCAGGCCAACAGTCCCTGCTGAAGTCTCCTCCAAAAGGCAGCATTGACCACCAGACATGTGAGTGAGAAAACCTTTGGGATGATTCAAGCCGCAGCCTCTGTTTGACCGGAACTACAGGAAAGACTCTGAGGAAGAGGCACCAAGCTGAGCCCAGTCACCCCAGAAGTGTGAGAGATAATAATCATAATTGATTTTCTTTGTTTAAGCCACCACATTTGGGGTGGTTTGTTCTGTAGCTAGAGATAACCAGAACATTCCTATATCCGTTGTCTTATCCATCATTCTATCCATCTTTTCTAAATCTTCAGTTATTTCATAAAACAAAATAAATCTGTGTTCTTCTGTTCTTTTTTTTTTAAAGATTATTTATTTATTTATTTATTTGAGAGAGAGAGAGAGAGAGAGACAGCATGAGAGGGGATAGGGTCAGAGGGAGAAGCAGGCTCCCCGCCGAGCCGGGAGCCCGATGCAGGACTCGATCCCGGGACTCCGGGATCATGACCTGAGCTGAAGGCAGTCGCTTAACCAACTGAGCCACCCAGGCACCCTGTGTTCTTCTTATAATTTTAATCATGGTGATACTTGTCACCTAAAAGTCATTTATCTAAATAAATTTATTGTACAGGTAAAGCAAATAGGACTCGCAGTGAAAAGAAAGATGTGGGCAGAGTCCTCCAAAGGGTCATGAACATGAAAGGCTGAGGACCAGCCCTTGGGCCTGCCACTCCGCCAGCAATCCCCAGGGCTTGGCATTCTGTCTATTGTCATAACCATCTTTTGTTGAATATTTCATTTACTGGTATGCTATGCACATAAAAGTCAGACATGAAGGGACACCTGGGTGGCTCAGTCAGTTAAGCATCTAACTCTTGATTTTGGCTCAGGCCATGATTTCATGTTGGGCCCTGCGTTGGGCTCCCTCTGCCTTGTCCCTCCCCAACCCTGCTCTAAATAAATAAATAAATAAATAAATAAATAAATAAATAAATAAAATCTTTTAAAAAATGTGAGGCATGAAGACAAATAAAAGCTTTTGCTTGAGGTACTCACAGGTTCTTAAGGCATTTGGGGAATGGCAACAACCCTCAGCATTATCACGTTCAGGGCTATTCCCAGCGTCATTGTCATAAGTAAAAAGGTAAATAACATTGATGACACAAAACTCAAAAACAATTCTTTATCTTCACTAAATCTTATAGATTCTTTTCTTTTTTTTTAGATTTTATTTATTTGAGAGAGAGAGAGAATGAGTGAGAGAGAGCGTGCACATGAGAGAGGGGAGGGTCAGAGGGAGAAGCAGACTCCCTGCTCAGCAGGGAGCCCGATGCAGGACTCGATCCCGGGACTCCAGGATCATGACCTGAGGCGAAGGCAGTCGCTTAACCAACTGAGCCACCCAGGCGTCCCAATCTTATAGATTCTTAAAAATTATGGCTACCTACATGATATGCAAAGACCACAGATGTAGTTCATATATCATTTGATCTTTTATATTATTTTAAAGATTTGAAACACGAGAAAAATCCAAAACGGAAATTAACAATCATTCATATTTCTACCACTCACTTTTTCAGTAAAATGATACATCTTCACTTTCAAACAGGGAAGAGAAGAATAAATTTGATAATATAATAATGATGATGGTAATAATAATAATAAATCTAATCAAAAGACTAAAAATAGGTGGTCAAATGTTAGGACTAAATAGATACTCTCTCCAAAAATGATGCTTTCTTTTCTTTTTTTTTTTCTTAATCTCTAAGCCAATGTGGGGCTTGAACTGACGACTCCAGATCAAGAGTCATATGCTTTTCTGACTGAGCCAGCTTTCTTGAAAAATTCTATCAGCTCTTGTTTCCCACATTTGTTTTTTGTTTTTTTTTTTTCCTCATAAAGTTATAAGGAGTATTCTGCAGCTGTAAACTCTGGTTGCATTTCTGAAAATTAATTAGCAGATGACAGCTATCTCCCTTAAAAGATTCTTTGGTTTTAGAACCCATCAACTCTAGTCCAATTACTCTTCTCTTAGTATTTCTAATCGCTTTGCTCAACAAGCTATCAATTAATATTTGGCTGCTCAGGCACTGTTTACTTGATATATTTCCTTTAAAAAGAAAAATAAAGAGAAAAGATTTGCTTACCCAGACATCTACTTTTGCCTAAATTTGGTGTTGTATACATATATTGACTATTTCCAAGAAAAGTTCTTTTCACAACATCTCATTTTCTCCATTTGATTTTTATGAATAATATCATCTTTTTGCACAACCTTCTTAATGAGATTACATATCCCAACTCATCTATTATTCTGTGTCTTACTTCTACTTGCAGATATTTTGATTGGCAGTTTAAATAATACCTTTTTTTTAAAGTAAAGAACAATACCTGGTATTTATATATATATCCCCCGCCCGCATACTTATATGTATTTTGAGGGTTTGATGTACACCTTACTTTAAAGCTGTCATAGACATAATAGTAGGATATTTTAACATTTATAAGAAAGATCATACACAAAGTGAACAGAACAAAAAAAGAATAGAGATATTTTCATATACATACCCAGGAGGCTATCTAGAGGGTAGTGAAAATGGGATGTTTGCTACATTTGGTACCACTTTGCCGCTGGGACATTGAATTCTTTTTTTTTTTTTTTTTAAGATTTTATTTATTTATTTGACAGAGAGAGACACAGCGAGAGAGGGAACACAGGCAGGGGGAGTGGGAGAGGGAGAAGCAGGCTTCCCGCTGAGCAGGGAGCCCGATGCGGGGCTCGATCCTAGGACCCTGGGATCATGACCTGAGCTGAAGGCAGATGCTTAACGACTGAGCCACCCAGGCACCCCGACATTGAGTTATCTTAAGCAAGGGGCTCTAACCTGGGGTCCAAGAACAGAGTGGATATGCGAAATACCATCTTTATTTTCATTGACTTTTAGCTGCAATATAGCATTCCCAAACCACAGTGATATTGGTTGTGCCTATAACTCGGTCACCACAAAACTACATATGTATTTATATCACATTTCAGTTGTTAAAGCTATCTTGAAATATTGTCTATATTTATCACTACTATCTCTACTTTTAAAGTATGACAGTTATATTAACCCCATCATAAGATCTTATCATGCATTGTGTTAATGAAGAAGTACATATTTTAATGTATTATATTATTTTTTACTTTTTGATAACCTACTGGAATATTACTAGTTTTTTCTATAAAACTTGCATTTTTTTTTTTTTTTTTAAGTAGGCTCCACTCCCAGCATGGAGCCCAATGCAGGGCTTGAACTTATGACCCTGAGATCAAGACCTGAGCTGAGATCAAGAGTCAGACGCTTAACTGACTGAGCCACCCAGGCACCCGTATAATCCTTGCATCTTATTTTAAGTATTTATGTATGAATACCTTATTCTGTGAAGAGGCATAGGCTTCACCAAACTGCCAAAGAGGCTGATGGCATAAAAAAAGTTAAGAAACTCTGAACTAGAGCAAGAGGATCAAAGCAAATTATTACAATTCCCTCTTTTTTTAAAATAAAGATTTTATTTATTTATTTGAGAGAGAGCGCGCGAACAAGTGGGGGCGGGGCGGAGCAGAGGAAGAGGGACAAGGAGACTTTGCGCTGAGCGCAGGGCCCAGCCCCACAAACCCTGAGATCAGGACCCTGAGATCACTACCCCAGCAGAAACCAAGAGTCAGAGGCTCAGGCTGAGCCACCCAGGTGCCGCTGCAATCCCCTTATCTGCAGTTTCGCTTTATGCAGTTTCGCTACCGCGGTTTCGCTTCCGCGGTTTAAGTTACCTGCAGTCAATGGGGAGCAGATGATCCTCTTTCTGACGAATCATCAGAAGTCAATAGTAGCCTACTGCTACGTCACAGTGCCTGCGTCATTCACCTCACTTCAGCTCGTCACATAGGCGTCTTATCTCACATCATTGTTAGAAAGGTGAGTACATATAATAAGATACTTTTATTATAGCATTTTGTTAGGTTGGTTTGATTTTAGTATTAGTTATGGTTGTTAATCTCTTACTGTGCCTAATTTATAAATTAAACTTTATCACGGGCGTGTGTGTATAGGAAAAAACATAGTAAGGGGGGTGGAGGGTTAGGTGAAATACAAACTTCCAGCTATAGAATAATTAAGTCACAGGAATGAAAAGCACAGGGAATATTGTAATAACCTTGTATAGTGACAGATGTTAACAACACTTACTATGGTGAGCATTTTATAGTGTACATAATTGTCAAACCACGATGTGTTACACCTGAAACTAATATAATATTATACGTCAACCCTTCTTCAATTAAAGAAAAAACATAGTATATATAGGTGTCAGTACTATCCCTGGTTCCAGGCATCCGCTGGGAGTCTTGGTGGATAAGAGGAGACTCCTATACTTAGTATGTGCACTTGGCCTGTGATCTGCTCTAGTTTCCTTAGAGACTTGCCTAATTCTAATTGCTAATTCAGTGCAGTAGAATGAAATATTTTAAAATCATGGCTCTCCAGAATCCAGCTTTTAGTGGGCTTTTAGTTGGGGTCAGGACCCACATAAAAATCTCCACTATAGCATTCTTTCACTTGGCTGACTATTCTGGGTCAAGCTACTCTGGGTCATAAGGTGAATGATGAAGCCCCTAAGCTCATGTACCATTTCTTCCACAAAATGCAGGCCTGCAAGAAATAATTACAATGCAGAATGATAAACACTTCAACACCTTTTCAGCCTTCATTCACGCTCTCCTATGCCAACCCTGTGGTCCATATGCACAAACATATGGCTGGTGCTACCCCTTTGTTGTGTCCCCATTGCTTCTGTTATTCTTTCTGTGCTCCCTTTCCTTCTTCTCTAGACTCTGGCCATCAAGATCTTATTCATTTTTCAAAGCCCCATTTGTATATGATAAATAAAAACAACACAGTACAGTATATACATGAAAAAAGGGTTTAGTATCTCATAATTCTCCTTAAATATCTTTTCCTCTTCCATGAAGTTCTCTTTAATACCTAGTGATATTCTTTTTTTTATCAACTCATAGATCATTTTTTTTTCAAATAACATATAATACTGAAAGCATCCTGCCTTGTGCAACTGAAATATTTGTGTATTTTTTTCTACTTGATGGTGGGCTCCTTGAGGACCAGATATAACTGACTCATCACTGTATTCTTTAGTACGAAAGAGTGCTTGAGATACCACCTAGTATGTATTTGTTGAATGAATACATAAGTTAATATTGCTGGAAAGAAGAGCAAATCATATTAGTGTAGAAAAGTATTTTCAAAGGGGTCATTTCTGAGCATAGCTGATCCGTCAATCGATTTTAACTTGTGCCTAAAACTGGTCCTTGCCAAGCAATTCTTTTGGGATTAATTAGAATAAGAATTTGTTAACTGTTCTTGCTTATGTGAATGCTTCATATTCTCATAAAGTAAAATGTGTGATGAATATAAAGTCTATCTTCTACACTATTTAAATTTTTTAAAGTTTAATTAATTTTTAGTAATCTCTACACCCAACGTGGGGCTCGAACTCTCAACCCAAGACTAAGATGCTCTTCCGATTGAGCTAGCCAGGTGCCCTTAAGATTTTTTTTAAAATATTTATCTATCACTTATAAAGAGCAATTTATAGAGATGTTTCATTTTTTTAATAACATTTTCTATGATATTTTTAACAACACCTGAAAGATAATTTCAGTACCATAAAGTTCATTTGAGAAGAGAAAATATATCCTTTGGGACACATCATGTTTCAGCAACAAATAACATACAAAATCAGTGGGTTCACATAATAGTTTAATTCTTGCTCATACTACATGTTCATCATAGATGGAGAAAGTATACTCAGAGGTACATTCAGAAGGTACACCCATGCTGAGCGAGGATCAGTTTTTACATGTGGCAGGGAAAGAGAATCTGAAAAATCACCCAATGATACTTAATTTAGAAATAACGTACAGCACTTTTTCTTTTTTTGGCCAAAGAAGTTATATGTTCATATATAGCCTCAACATTGGTAAGGAAGTGCATTACCATGTGCCTCAAAAGAAAAGAACATGAATATTTTTTAAAAGTTCTAATATTAATCCAATCAGTTTATGGGGATTTATTTTTAAGTTTTTCTTATTTCCCAGTGTTACCTGTTGGGTAAAACCTAGAGACCAGACCAGGGGTTTTTGTTGAGACAATGTAATGTTATTACATTTTAGATTACATAAAAAGTTAACCATAGAGCTACTATACAGGACTTCCATTCTAGTCATGATTTTATTTTTTAATTTTTTTTTAAAGATTTTATTTATTTATCTGACAGAGAGAGACACAGCGAGAGAGAGAACATAAGCAGGGGGAGTGGGAGAGGGAGAAGCAGGCTCCCCGCAGAGCAGGGAGCCCGATGCGGGGCTTGATCCCAGGACCCTGAGATCATGACCTGAGCTGAAGGCAAATGCTTAACGACTGAGCCACCCAGGCGCCCCCTAGTCATGATTTTAAATGTGCATTCTTACATCTTATTTGTGCCTGGAATTTTCTTCAAAGGCAAATAATAATAAGAGCTTTAAGAAAACTGTGATCTTGTAACATTACTAAGTATTATTTTATTAAGAAATATTTAAAGATCAAAAGGACTCATTATGCCAATGGAAGCAGATTGATGAAATATTAGATAACTTTGTGCTGTTTGCGGTAAAACTCTTTTTGTGTGCCCTTGTGAAGGAGACTGTTGACTGCTTACCCAAATAACTATTTGTCCTTTCCTCAATGACAAAACTTTGATTTTATTTAGTCATGTGAGGAGGAGAGAGAGGTTTCTCAGTCTTCGTTCTAGCTAGGTTCAGTCATCTGATTAAGATTTGGCCCCTGGGGGCGCCTGGGTGGCTCAGTTGGTTAAGCAACTGCCTTCGGCTCAGGTCATGGTCCTGGAGTCCCGGGATCAAGTCCCGCATCGGGCTCCAGTCCCGCATCGGGCTCCCGGCTCGGCAGGGAGTCTGCTTCTCCCTCTGACCCTCCTCCCTCTCATGCTCTCTGTCTCTCATTCTCTCTGTCTCAAATAAATAAATAAAATCTTAAAAAAAAAAAAAAAAAAAAAAAGATTTGGTCCCTGGACTATAAGCAGAAGTGCTGTGTTGAATTTTTGCGAAGCTTTTCAAAATGGAGAGGGCACACTCTTTCCACCATCCTTCCTCTTTTTCTGCTGCTGTCTAGGATGTGGATATGATGGTTGGAGTTGTGGAAATTTTCAGTAAGTGCATAGGGATTTTCCTGCTGCATGACCCAGAGCCTGGAGGTGCCATAAAGCAAATAGTCACGATCCCAGAAAATGAAGAAACTCTAACATTTCAGAGAAATCAACCTTTTAGTGAACTTGTGATTACTCTATCTTAATTCATCATAGGATTTGGGGCTCAGCCGTCCATGTCAGTCATAAAATGACAAACCAAGGACTTGTATAAACTGGTCAGTCCCTTTTCCTCGAGAAATTTTGTAGCTTTGCCTTTGTAAGTCCCACCTTTGCCTTTGATCTGGGTGATAGTCTTCACAGAGGTATATGGAGTAAATCCTTAATCCTTTAAACTAATGGCTCTGTCTTATTCTTTGGAGGTCAATCTGCAGGAAATTGACTCCACTATGTTGGCTCATGTTCTTCCTGACTTATGCTGGATCATGACTCCCTCACTCAATGTTTCACCAACTTTATGTTTCTTTTATCACAGGGAGGGTTGAGAGAACTGAGAAAGTTCAGTAATATAAATGTAAATGGAAGAGACTACATGAGAAAAAATAATAAATCTTGAGACCATGGTAGACACACTTCTTAAGCTTTACTTCATGCTGACTTGGTAATTATTTCAGATGAGTACTTCTAAGGTTTCCTTTCCTGCCAAAATTAAATTATAAATATTTTTAAACTCGTGATTCCATTTTATTTTTGGCTTGGCAAATATACCATAACAAGAAAAATGCCTTTACCTATAACTTTAGTGTCTATGGCTTCAGTAACTTTGGAACTTTGGATCTAGTCAAATACATTCCAGAACATTATATAAAGAAACAAACATGGTAAAGTCTGTGAGACAGAATTCTTATATTGCATCCCAAATTGTGAAAGTAGACTTAATTTTGCTGTTCATTAAACTGAGTCAATATTTTGTTTCTTATGCTCAAAGATACCTACAGCACTGCTTTGAAGTTTGACTCTAGTTTAATATGTGATACTGTAAATTATTCAAAAGTACAAGTAAAGAAAATCTTTTGAGACAACTCAGGTGAAATCTACATCATAAAGCAACCATTTAGTCAAGAAGATGCAAGGGACTGAAAAGTTAGATTTCTAGATGAACTGTTTATTGAGTGTTTGGCAATAATAATATTTGATATCTACAAATAAGTTAACATAAGATATCTAAAATCTCCTGGTATGATATGTTATAGTATGATATGTAGTGTGGTATGGTATGGTATAGTATTAAAGCTCAACTTATTAATTCATGTTGTATTGTTTACTAAAGTCAAAAGAGAAAGCAAGGCTTTGAATGCCCTAGTTAAGCATAACATGCGCATTCAATAAAGCAAATGCACTGAGAGCAAATGGTATCTTCTTTAACAACTTTTCTCACAAAACAACCAATAGGGAAATCAAACATCTTATACAATCTTTAGAATTTCTTAAAAATATTGGCTTAAGTACAATTCACTTTTGGAAATTAAAATACATTAATTTTAATCTTGGCATGATTGGCCCAAGCATTGTAATGATTTCAGATGACATTAACGTTGGGAAGTCCCATGTAATCAAAATTACCCCAACTTTTACCTGTTGAGCCATTTTTACATCTAAAGGGATCACACAGACAGAAACAAAGGGTGTAAAATATACTAATGGCATAGTGATAAAGGCTAATATATCAATCGATTTCATTAATATAAATCTACATTATTTTCTTTTGCCTTGCCATTCCATAATTGTCATATCAATACTTCTTAATCTGTTTCACCCTTGATAGTTTTCTGTAGTTTAAAAGATATTAGAAGGATGCCTGGGTGGCTCAGTCATTAACCGTCTGCCTTCAGCTCAGGTCATGATGCCAGGGTCCTGGGATCAAGTCCCACATCTGGCTCCTTGCTCAGTGAGGAGCCTGCTTCTCCCTCTCCCTCTGCTGCTCCCCCTGCTTGTGCTCTCTCTCTCTCTGACAAATTAATACGTAAATATCTTTAATAAAAAAAATAAATAAAAGATATTAGAATTATGGAGTGCCTGGGTGGCTCAGTCAGTTAAGTGACTGCCTTTGGCTCCGGTCATGATCCCAGGGTCCTGGGGGTCTGCTTCTCCCTCTGCCCCCTTCACCCCTGCTCATGCTCATTCACACTGTTTCTCTTTTTCTCAAATAAATAAAATCTTTAAAAAAAAAGAAAGAAAAAAGATATTAGAATTATAAAGCAATTTAAGTTTTAAAAACCCTACTTCCATATTCAGAATTCAATGACTCTAAACTATGAACGCTGACTTCACAAATCAGATAGAAGAAGTTTAAATATTAATGTTATCAGTTGCATATTTATTCGGTTACCATGCACATGAACCTAGTAACACATAAACAGATATATTTAAATAAAAGTGTGAATAATATAAATTATTTGAATAAATTAAATTTGTAAATTTAGATTAAATTTATTTAGTACAAATTATACTGAATTCCCTCTGATAATTAGCAGTTTATAAAATAAAAATATTTACCAGTGGTTCATGTGGTTAACTAATTGTCCAGATTCAGTTCATTGTTATGGTAAAGATACAAATGTTCAGGATTCCACCAAAATGACACTGAAATAAATGAAACAAGAATTATTTAGAATTCTAATGCACCAAAATCCACATGACCACAAAAAAATTCTTCTCCCTTTTTCCATCATGAAAAATCATTATGATCAGAATTATACAATTTAAAAAGTCTAAGTCTTCTCATTTTGCCTTTCAAAACATACATGTTTGAAGAGAAAGCACAGATTCCCAGGCCCCTTCTTGTGGAGAGTCTGATTCAGTTGATGTGGAATGGGACCCAGAAATCGATGTATTAAAATAAATACCCCGAGATAGCCTTATCAGAGAAGTTGAGAAGAAGTGAGCTAGCCTAAGGAGGAGATTTTGGGAAAGCCCATAATCTACCAAAGGCCACTTCTGTGCCTCCGTCAGTCACACCTCATATTGCCTTGCCCACTCCTATGAGCAAAAAGATCTTAGGGTAAGTGGAGAGATTGCTTCTTCCAGCCAACTTTTTCATAATCATTTTGGTGTTCCTCAAACCAATATTCAAAGAAAAAGAAAAAAAAGGAGGAGGAGGGGAAACCATAACATGTATATACATGATGCTGTGTTATATATATATCTTCTTTTTTATCATCTTTATGCCAAAGCTTAATTTAAATACTTTATTCCTTATATCAACATTTTGATTGAGTATTCTTCTTTAATAGCTGTACTAGCAAAAATTTAGAATAAAAAATATAGGGCAACTTCTGAATGTAGAAAAATTTAATCAATAAAAACAGATCAGTAATAAGATTAATTAAAGTTTTGTTTTAACTTTTTAAAAAATATTTTATTTATTTATTTGTCAGAGAGAGAGAGAAAGAGCACAAGCAGGGGGAGCAGCAGGCCGAGGGAGAAGCAGACTCCCTGCTGAGCAAGAAGCCCGATGTGGGACTCAATCCCAGGACCCTGGGATCATGACCTGAGCTGAAGGCAGATGCTTAACTGACTGAGACACCCAGGCAGAGCAATTAAAGGGTTTTTTTTTTTACACTTTTGCACACATATGTGCATACCTACCCACACACACCCACATTCATACACCTGTAATATTTTGACACTTGAAAACTAATATCAGATTCTCTCCTCTTTTTTTAAAGTTTTTATTTATTTATATTTATTATTATTATTTTTTTAGAGAGGGAGAGTGGTGGGGAGGGGCAGAAGGAGAGGGAGAGAGAGAATCTTAAGCAGGCTCCCTGCCCAGTGTGGATCCCAACGTGGGGCTTGGTCTCACAACCCTGAGAACATGATCTGAGCCAAAATCAAGACTCAGATGCTTAACCGACTCACCCAGATGCCCTTTCAGTTTTTATTTTAATCACCTAGTGCTTATAATGACAAGTGCACTCCTTAATCCCCATCACCTGTATCACCCATCCCCCCACCCACCTCCCCTCTGGTAACCATCAGTTTGTTCTCTAAAGTTAAGAGTCTGTTTCTTAGCTTCTCTCTCTCTCTCTTTTTTTCCCCCTTTGCTCATTTGTTTTGTTTCTTAAGTTCCACATATGAGTGAAATGGTATTTGTCTTTCTCTGACTGACTTATTTTGCTTGGTATTATATTCTCTAGCTCCATCCATGTCATTGCAAATGGCAAGATTTCATTCTTTTTTATGGCTGAATAATATTCCATTGTATAATTATACCACTTCTTATTCTGTTCATCAATCAATGGACATTTGGGCTACTTCCATATCTTGGCTATGGTAAATAATGCTGCTCTAATCATAGGGGTGCATGTATCCCTTTGAATTAGTGTTTTTGCATTCTTTAGGTAAATACCTAGTAAATACCCAATTGCTGGAACACAGGGTAGTTCTATTTTTAACTTTTGGAGGAACCTCTGTACTGTTTTCCACAGTGGCTGCACCAGTTTGCATTCCCACCAACAGTGTAAGAGGGTTCCCCTTTCTCCACATCCTCACCAACACATGATTTCAGCCATTCTAACAGGTGTGAGGTGATATCTCATTGTGGTTTTGATTTGCATTTCCCTGATGATGAATGATGTTGAGCATCTTTTCATGTGTCTCTTGGCCATATGGATGTGTTCTTTAGAGAAATGTCTATTCATGTGTTCTGAGAATTTTTCACTTTTATTTTTTTCTTCTGCCCATTTTATAATTGGATTATTTGGTTTTTGGGTGTTGAGTTGTATAAGTTCTTTATATATTTTGGATACTAACATTTTATTGGATATGTCATTTGCAAATATCTTCTCCCATTCCATAGGCTGCCTTTTAGTTCTGTTGATTGTTTCCTTCACTGTGCAGAAGGTTTTATTTTGATGTAGTCCCAATAGTTTAGTTTTGCTTTTGTTTTCCTTGGCTCAGGGGACCTATCTAGAAAAAAGTTGCTGCAGCTGATGTCAGAGAAGTTACTGTCTGTGTTCTCTTCTAGGATTTTTATGGTTTCAGGTCTGACATTTAGGTGAGACAAGAATTTTTTTTTTCTCCAATTTATAACTGAATCTTTATCAAGCATCACTCACACTCTTCTGCAGTTTTCACAGTTATTTTTTCAAAGAGATTACAGTTATAAATTAAAGATCACCACAACACAATTTTGAAGATCAATATGGACAAGTTTTCAACATAAGAATGAATTTTTTTTATCCTAATAAAAGTATGAATAAGAATACATAGAACAGTTCAAAGAAAAGGAATGAACATGAATCAGATCAAAGTTGTAAAATACTTATACAAAATAAGGTTATATCAGCCCATAGTGTGCCGAGAAAAAGGTATGGGGAGACAGATAAATCTGGTTAATGACTTTATGAAAACAGTAGAAGGGATAATCTTAGATAAATATAAATAATTTAAAATTGTATGCTAAAAACTATCTCCTAAGTGCTAATAAAGAACAAATAATTTGAAGCAAAATGAGGTTAATGTAGCCTGACAAGATAGAGATAAGAATAGAGACAGTATTTCCTCACCAAAGATGATAGTTGCAAACATTGATGTAATTCTGTATAAATGTTATCAGCAGCACACTCACATTTCATTTTCAGTTTCTTCTGCAAATTGATAAATCTGCAATTACCCTTTTAGCAATTCCAGTGTATATAAAAACGTTTACTGGGAATTAGGTGACCCTGGTCAGGAGAATTTTCAATTTTACTCCTATTGTTGTATTCTCATTTGAAAAAAATCTAATTGTGTAAATGACTAAAGAAAAGCTGAACATATTCAGATCACTAGATTCCCCTTAAAGTGTCAGTCCTTTCATGCATGAAATGAGTCTCAAGTAGCCTGAAGGGGTAGGATTTTCAAAAGTACTTAACTCTCATTTTCCACCTCCTCGAACTCAATTTCATAAATAAGAAAGGACTATGACTCATTGAAAGTGGTTATTATTATTAAATATAAAATGTTTCTTTTGTGCATAAATCCTGGGCCTAGAAGGGGCACATTTGCTAAGTCATTCAATTTTAATAAAATTATATCGATAATTGCTGTTATTTGGGGCTTATAAAGGAAATATCTAAAACTTAAGATAGGTGTTTCACTCACATTTATTTTGGTCCCAAAGGTATTCATGGCTGTCTCAGCACAGTGTCATATACAGTACAATGAAAAGACATGTAGTCAGAAAGCATGAGCATGGGGATTGGATTTGGGTCACAAATGTCAGTGACCCACTTTCAAGGAAGAAAAATATAAATTAGAAGACATACAGATTATTAAAATATAGAAAAAGAGTTAAGGGCACCTGGGTGGCTCAGTTGGTTAAGCGACTGCCTTCGGCTCAGGTCACGATCCTGGAGTCCCGGGATCGAGTCCCGCATCGGGCTCCCTGCTCAGCAGGGAGTCTGCTTCTCCCTTTGATCCTTACCCCTCTCATGCTCTCTCTCTCTATCTCATTCTCTCTCTCAAATAAATTAAAAAAAAAAAAAAAGAGTTAAAACAGTACAGCAATGTTTACATTATTTTTTAAGAAGTTACTGATTGTCAATAGCACTGATGTGTAGAAAGAGCCAACAGGAAAATGAAAGCAAATCAGAAGAGCTTGCCCTATGTGTTAAAAGATTAATTAGAATTACTAAAAGATAAATGAGTTGTGTTCTAAGTAAAACATTAAACTCACAGCTTCAAAACTCTGTAATAACCAGTCAGAGCCCAGAAGAATACTAGAGTCTAGAAATGAGTAAAGTGACTAAGACATTATCCCTCTCTTACAGAATCATATAATCCAGGAAAATTCAAATGGCAAATAGACAAATGAAAAAAGGATGGCAAGAGGTTTTGAATGAAAAACCCATTGGGGGAGGTTGCATTTGAGATGGGCCTTAAAGAGTGCTATGATATTGAATAGACTGTGTTTGGGGCAAGGAAAATGGTGTATTCTATCAGAAAGGAAAAGCTGTATAAGACACTATATAAAAATGTACGAAACTGTACAAGCTATATAAAGCACTTTATGGAAGGTGATAAGTAACACAATGACATTCAAGAAAGAAGAAGAAGTACAACTTGGATCATGCATGAGATAAGAGGGGACAAGTAGTGGGTGAAAAGACTGAGTCGTGTCAGGGCTACATTGTGGAGATACTGGATATCGGAATAAAGGACTTGGTGTGTGAACAAGAAATGACGCAACAATCAGGTAGATCAAACAGAAGTGGTTGGGAAAAGTACTTTTCTCAGGAAAGACATATTATAATAAGGTAGGAATGATAATTATATTGATTAACAAGATAACTTAAAGATGGGGGTAGGAATAAATTCAAGATAAAATCCAAAACTACAGAGGAATAACAAATAGCAAGGCCAATAAATGTTGCCAAAATGTAAGTTGGAGTCAAAAATAGGCTCCAACCTATTGGAGGATGAGGATCAGAAAAAGGAAGAGTTCTTTCTGTCAGTTTATATAGTGCCTAAGATATCCTAGAAAAGGATGTGGGTAGTGGGGGAGAAGTATTCATAGCAAAGGAGTATTGAGGTTGGTATGAGGCAGAGATTAAAAGACACACAGACACCAAGTGAGTCATCATCTTTCTGCACTTCCACGAAATGAAAATTTGCTGTGTCTTAATGGCACATACTCAAGTTAGCAACTGAAAATGAGCTGGGCCTGGCCTAGAAACGCAAGTGGTAAAATGTTAGAAGAGACTTAAAGTGTCATGTAGAAATAGGTGATGATATTTGGTAGCATTTATTGGAGAATAACACTATCCTCTCAGATAATCCAAAGTCCACACTTCCTTATAAACTCCTCTCCTTCTTGGGAAGAAGGAAAGGGTTTTTTGTTGTTGTGGTTGTTTTTTTTGTTTTTTGGGTTTTTTTTTTTTTGTCAATAAGCAGTAAGGTTTACCAATAAAAGTGCCTTGGAAGAGGATTGTTAGTAAAAAATAGGATAGCTGGTTTGCCTCTGCAGGAAAATTGCCTATGATTATTATTTGAGGAAAATTAAGAAATATATCAGGACCCCAGAGTTTCTCACCAATATTCCATGATCTCACATTTCTTCAATAGAGAAAACATTAGACAATAGACACAGGGAAATGATTTCAGAGATAAACAGAATAAAAACAAAATTAAAGAATTTGATTCTCAGGTTCACTTTTGTAGCCTAAGGAAGTAAATTTCAAAATGAAAAATATGTCCCGGGGCGCCTGGGTGGCTCAGTCGGTTAAGCGGCTGCCTTCGGCTCAGGTCATGATCCTGGAGTCCCGGGATCGAGTCCCGCATCGGGCTCCCTGC
This sequence comes from Mirounga leonina, assembly GCF_011800145.1. NCBI lineage: Eukaryota > Metazoa > Chordata > Mammalia > Carnivora > Phocidae > Mirounga > Mirounga leonina. Next base: position 1,467,495 of record NW_023270164.1, read on the forward strand.
TCAGCAGGGAGTCTGCTTCTCCCTCTGACCCTCCCCCTCTCATGCTCTCTCTCTATCTCATTCTCTCTCTCAAAAAAAAAAAAAAAAAAATATGTCCCTACTTGGCCCTATGTGTGATGGACTAGCTCATGGGTCTGATCCAAAAAGTGCTGTCTAGGGTGATGGGAAATGTGGGGGCTTTTTTGGAGAATGGGGAAAACTAGTAGCAGAACGCTCTAGGCTCAAGTCTGGGGTTAATAAAATTTTTTGAACCCTTTCTTAGTATACATGACTTAAAGTAGGTAACAGTATAAAAGTTATTTCAAAAACTCTTTGAAAACATATATAATAGTATAAGCATGTAATAATTTATTTGGTAAATGAAAAAATATTCATCTCAAAGGAAAAATATACTTCATAATTAAGACAATACAGTGGGAAACCAGATAAAACTCTGAATGAAAGAATTTTCATAACTTTCTTTATGATACATTTCAATGAAAAAAGCAAAAGAAATTATGCTTTGCCACTCTTACATTTAAAAATTGTTCAAATAAATCAAATTTATTTAAAAACAAGATTCAAATGTGAAATATATTTCAAAACATAATGATTCCTCTATATCTATCCAACCAAAAAGAACTTCAGTTGTTTAGATCTTTGATTTCTTTCTTCTGAGGATCATGTTGCACTACTAGACTAGCAAAAGACAGAGAATTAAACCAACAAATGGGGGAAAACCTCTTAATAGAAAGGATGCTGGAGCAGAAATCATCTAGTAACTAGATGTCTAGTAAACTAGATGCAAGTCCTGCTGCTACACTGTACTATGACCTCGGATTGGATGGTATTGAATTGGATTACCTGGGTCTCATTTTCCTCATTAGTAACTAGAAGAGGGGAGATGATCATGAACTTAGTGGTGGATTTAATATGCTATGATTTCATAATTTCCCCAGCTTTCACACTAGACTAGCAGTACCATTGATATACTGTAACCCTAGAGAGCACTCTGTTGATTGCCTTCCTAACAGTCACTTTTCCTTTCTTCTTCACTACTTATCCCACTTTTTGTGAATGTACCATTTCCTTTACCAAAGACTGGTTTATCCACAAGCATGGTATGCAATTCTCAAAATGAGACGCAAGGGGAACTCTGCTGTATGGGACTGGGAAAGATTTGCCTCCCAGGAAAATAGAAGCACAAGGAGAGATGACATTTGTCTTCCACCAGGAATAGCTGAATGAAGGTGTTATGTAAGATCTTCAGTAGCTTTTTGGGGTTTATTAGTGTACATACCTAAAATGAGGCCAGCAGGCTGAGAATAGCTGAGCAAAAATGAATCTCTTAACATTTTTTTTAAAGATTTTATTTATTTGGGCACCTGGGTGGCTCAGTTGGTTAAGCGACTGCCTTCAGCTCAGGTCATGATCCCAGGGTCCTGGGATCGAGTCCCGCATCGGGCTCCCTGCTCTGTGGGGAGCCTGCTTCTCCCTCTCCCACTCCCCCTGCTTGTGTTCCCTCTCTTGCTGTGTCTCTCTCTGTCAAATAAATAAATAAAATCTTTAAAAAAAAATAAAAAATAAAGATTTTATTTATTTATTTATTTGAGAGAGAGAGAGAACTAGCATGAGAAGGGAGAGGGTCAGAGGGAGATGCAGGCTCCCCGCTGAGCTGGGAGCCCCATGCAGGACTTGATCCCAGGATTCCAGGATCATGACCTGAGCTGAAGGCAGTTGCTCAACCAACTGAGCCACCCAGGCACCCTCTTAACATTTTTTAAAAAGATTTTATTTATTTATTTGACAGAGAGAGAGCGCAAGCTGGGGGAGCGGCAGGCAGAGGGAGAGGGAGAAGCAGGCTCCCCGCTGAGCAAGGAGCCCAATGTGGGGCTTGAACCCAGGACCCCGGGATCATGACCTGAGCCAAAGGCAGATGCTTAACCAACTGAGCCACCCAGGTGCCCATGAATCTCTTATCATTTTTTTTTTAAAGATTTTATTTATTTATTTGAGAGAGAGAGAATGAGAGACAGAGAGCATGAGAGGGAGGAGGGTCAGAGGGAGAAGCAGACTCCCCACCGAGCAGGGAGCCCGATGCGGGACTTGATCCTGGGACTCCAGGATCATGACCTGAGCCGAAGGCAGTCGCTTAACCAACTGAGCCACCCAGGCGCCCCCTCTTATCATTTTGATGATGAAATGAACAGTTACCCATATAATCTTCATCACCTGATTTCATGTAATATAAAATATTGAATTTTCTTATCTTTATTTTTTTTTAAGATTTATTTATTTAAAGGAGAGAGAGTGAGAGAGCGAGCAAGCAGGGAGAGGGGCAGGAAGAGAGGGAGAAGAAGAGAGAGAATCTCCAGCAGACTCCTTACTGAGCACAGAGCCTGACGTGGGGCTCAATCTCACAACCCTTAGATCATGACCTGAGCTGAAATCGAGTCAGATGCTTCATCGACTGAGCCCCCAGGCACCCCTGGATTTTCTTATCTTTAAACCCCTTGTATTCATATATTCTGTTATTTGTGGCTAAAAAGTCCTAAGTGACAAAAACAAAAATAGAAAATATTTAAGAGCGAAGTTAAAGTATCTATTCACCTTTAAGTCCCTTCAGTGCTCAGTATATACTGCATAGTAAAAGCTACATAAATGTTTTTAATTTAATTTAATTTGATTTGTTTTGGGGGGATGAGGAGCACCTGGGTGGCTCAGTTGTTTTTAAGTGCCTGACTCTTGGTTTGGCCCAGGTCATGATCTCTGGGTTGTGAGATCGAGCCCCATGTGGGCTTGGTGCTCATTGTGGAGTCTTCTTAAGAGATTCTCTCTCTCCATGTCCCTCCTCCTCTGTCTCTCCCTCTGCTCATGCTCTCTATCTCTCTCTAAAATAAATAAATTAATCAAAATCTTATTTTTTAAAAAAGATTTATCTATTTACTCATAAATAAATCTAACAAAATTTTAAAATTTATAAATGTGGGGTGCCTGGGTGGCTCAGTTGGTTAAACATCTCCCTTCAGCTTAGGTCATGATCTCGAGGTCCTGGGATTGAGCTTCATGTCGGACTCCTTGCTCGGGGGGAGCCTGCCTCTCCCCCTTCCTCTGGCCCCCACTTGGGCTTTCTCTCTCTCTATAGTGCTCTCTCTCTCTCTCTCAAATAAACAAATAAAATCTTTAAAAAAATAAAATTTATAAATCTAGCAAAATAAATACAATATCTACATGAGGAAAGCTATAAAACTGTGATGAAAGAAAGAAAGAAGTGGAGAGACATTCCATGTTCATGGATAGGAAGACTCAATATTGTCAAGATGTCACTTCTTCCCAACTTAATCTGTAGCGTCATTGCAATCCCAATCAAAATCCCAGCAATTTATTTTTTGATATCAACAAACTCATTCTAAAATTTATATGGAGAGGCAAAAGATCCAGATTAGCCAACACAATATTGAAGGAGAAGGACAAACTCAGAGGACTGACACTACCTGACTTTAAGACTTACTATGAGGCTACAGTAATCAAGATAGTATGGTACTGATGAAAGAATAGACAGGCCAATGGAAAAAAATAGAAATCCCAGAAATAAGTACACATAAATATAGCCAACTGACCTTTAACAAAGGAGCAAAGGTACTACAATGGACCAAAGATGGTCTTCGCAATAAATGGTTCTGAAGAAAACTGGACATTCATATGCAAAAAAATAATCTAGACACAGACCTTATACCTGTCACAAAATTTAACTCATAATGGATAAATGTAGAACACAAAACTATAAAACTCTGAGAAGATAATATAAAATAAAAATCTAGATGATCTTGGGTAGGCAATAAAATATAAATAACAGGAAAGGCATGATCCATGAAAGAAATGATAAACTAGACTTCATTAAAATATTAAAAAAATATTTGCAAAAGACATATGTGATAAAGAACTATTATCTAAAATATAGAAAGAACTCTTAAAGCTCAACAAGTAAACAAAAACTCCACTAAAAATGGGCCAAAGACCTGAATAGACACCTTACCAAAAATGATAGGCAGACAGAAGATAAGGATATGAAAAAATGCTCCATATCCTATGTCATTAGAGAAATACAAATTAAAACAACAGTGAGATTCCACCACATACCTGTCAGAATGGCCCAAATCCTAAACACTGACAATATCAAATGCTGATGAGGATGTGGAATAACAGTAACTTTCATACATGGCCGATGGGAATGCAAAAAGTTATAACCACTTTGGAAGACAATTTGTCAATTTCTTACAAAACTAAACATACTCTTACTATACTGTATGATACAGCAGTCATGCTTTTTGGTATCTACTCAAGTGAGTTGAAAATTTATCTTTTTTTTTTAAAGGCTTTTTGTTTGTTTTTTGTTTTTTTAAGTAAGCTCTACACCCAACATGGGGCTTGAACTCACAACCCTGAGAACAAGAGTCACATGCTCCAGGCGCCTGGGTGGCTCACATGGTTAAGCATCTGCCTCCGGCTCAGGTCATGATCCCAGGGTCCTGGTTTGGAGCTTCATGTGGGGCTACCTGCTCGTCAGGGAGCCTGTTTCTCCCACTCTCTCTGCTCCTCCCCACTGCTCATGCTGTCTCTCTCTCTCTCAAATAAATAAATGAATAAAATCTTTAAAAAAAAAAGAAATAAAGAATATTTTCGTGGGGAAGAATGACATGAAAGGGAGAATATATAATAACTATATATTCCTGCTGGCAGTATTCTACAACAGGACCTATCATTGGCACAGCAACTCAGCCAGTTGCCCTTCCATTTGCCAAAGAGGACATAAGAAAACAAATTAAATATTAATAAATGAGCACAATGCTGTATTGCACAGTATATTACTGTGGTACAGTGCTAAATATTAGTAATAATTACCAGTGGAGACATCAATTTAATGTTGACATTTTAAAATTTAACTCTCTCTACCACGTAATGTGGTCAATAAATTTGGCTGATAAAATAGTAGGGTATTGGAATTGGTAGAAGCTTGATTATTATCCACTAAGTTAAATATTCCTCCATTCAGCAAATCTTAGACATCTGTATGTTTTTACTGAAAATATGCTCAAACTTCCAAATTTAAATTTTGGCTATGCAATAAAATAAGCGTATCTTGAGTCAACATATCTGTGGAAATTTTATAAAAAAGCAAAAAAGTGAATCACATTATATGATACTTGCAATGAGTTTTATATTCCTCCAAGGGACAGCTTATTATATCACAGCATTAAACCAAACTGTAAAAAAGGTTTAAAATACAGTAAGTATACAAAATATTTTAGATGGTTGCAATTGTGGACTGGATGTGAAAGTCCAGATGGAATTACAGGTCCAAATAAAATGAAATATAGTATTACTATAGAGATCTTCACACATTTAACTTACTTAAAAATAAAAGTGAGAAAAATGATATTTTAATTTTTGCTACTGAATTAGAAAATGTTAAAAACAAAATAAAACAAAGCTGTATGCATACAATTCTGCTTAAATTCATTCATAGAGTTCTGGTAATGTGTTGTTGTTTTTGTTGTTTTTTTTTAAGATTTATCTATTTGACAGAGAGAGACACCGCAAGAGAGGGAACACAAGCAGGGGGAGTGGGAGAGGGAGAAGCAGGCTCCCCACGGAGCAGGGAGCCCGATGTTGGGCTCGATCCCAGGACCCTGGGACCACGACCTGAGCCGAAGGCAGAGGCTTAACGACTGAGCCACCCAGGCGCCCCTGTTGTTGTTTTTTTTAACAAAAGGAAAAACCGACGTTTTATTACATGCGCTCTAAGGACTAATGATGAAATTGAGATGCAAAGAATGACCAAGGTAGGAAGCTTTTGTACATTTCGGACAAAGTAGCACAAATCTGTGAAGAATGTGCAGGACAATTATGTTCTTATGTTCAGGAGCTGTAATTAGTAAGGGATTTTATTTTTCTTTTTTCTTTTTTTTAAAGATTTTATTTATTTATTTGACAGAGAGAGAAACAGCGAGAGAGGGAACACAAGCAGGGGGAGTGGGAGAGGGAGAAGCAGGCTTCCCGCCAAGCAGGGAGCCCTATGCAGGGCTTGATCCCAGGACCCTGGGATCATGACCTGAGCCGAAGGCAGATGCTTAACCAACTGAGCCACCAAGGTGCCCCTAGTAAGGGGTTTTAAACAGGATTTGGACTGGGTAGTATATTAGTGAAAGTAACAACATTTGTTTATACAGAATTCTTGGCCCTGAATTCCCTGTCACTAACAATGAGGTGGTCTCTCTGCCTTCTGGTGTGTGAGGGGGTAGCATTCACATGTAGAATTTATTTCCTCCTTTCCCGAAACAAAGGAAAGTCTTAGTGTTCTGGCACTGGCCACTTCTTAAGTAACTTTAATTCAAAATAATCAGTACGACACTGTGGAACATTTTGTGTTGGATAGCCCTAAGCCCCTAGCGTTCCCTTCTCTGAAACTTCCCTGGAAGCTTCACATACTAAGAGCTGAGGTGGTAATTTATCTCATAGAAGGAATCTTAGTCCTGACAATGGGTCAGTTCTGTTAAACTAATTTCAGGAGGTGGTGATGCAGGTGTGTTTCCAAAGGTAGGCCTATGGTTCAAGTTATCAGGTATTAAACAAGAGGCATTTCTATGGAAATAAAAGAAAAGCAATGGCTAATGAGTGGAGAAAATGATAAACCAGTTTCTGAATTGCGAAGGTAGCCAGTCGAGATTTCTAAAGTCAGGGTAGAAGCATCTTTAGATGGAGTGAAGGCAAGCTGGCAATTGGAGAGATTTTCTGGTTTGCATTTAGAATCTTTGGTGATCTCTTTGAGTGACCCACTCAGCAACAGGCTCAGACATTGTCTGTATATAAGCTTTGTGGTGATTTCCCTGAAGCTTATGTCACATCATTCATGTTCAGTTTGCAAGGCCTCAGGAAAAAGTAGTTTCAGTAGTTCTGGTAATATTAATAAAGCACTCAAACTTCGTTCATGTGTTTTATGACACTTGGACCTTTCAACAGAATGGCTTCCTTATTATTTACAGTTGGGTTACATATGTAAATATATATAATGTAGTAGATTTCTATGGAATCATATTTTAATATCTACACTGTAGCAACATCCTATGAAGTCTTTTTCAATTCAGACTTTTACAATTTATGTGCAATGTATTACTGCAAAGAAATAAAGTAGCAGAGGATACTCATAACAAGTTTATAGACTGCATGATAGAAAGACATATACCTATGTATCTATGTCAAAGTAAATTTCACACTGGGCATTCACAGGGATCAGGCAATTGCACAGATACTGTTTAGGACAATCCAAGCTTGTGCATATATCTATAAAATGAAGGTCTGGGCAACACAATATTGAATCCTTTCATAATAGAAGGAAATTGTTGCTCCATTAGCTTTATTTGTAGTTTAACAAAAAAGTATTTAAATGTTAACACTTAGGCCATGGTAGTATATTAAGTGCAAAATGCAACATAAATAAAGCATTGTTAGCAAATCAAATTCTGACATTTGATTAAAATTAATAAATTGAAAAGAATCAGTTTATAGAAATACTATTTCAAATTTCAATAATAAAGTGATTTGCATTAACAATTCTGTATAAAAATGGCTCTTACCAAACATTTTGAACTGTGCTACAAAAGCTAGGCCTTAAAAAGGACTTTGCCAACATTTATTATCCACATCTCATAGAGAATACACGTATTCCAAAACGAAGTGAGATAAAACAAGAATCGGTTTTATTTTCTAAACGTCAATCTTTCAGAAATTTAAAAAATAATTACAGAGAAAATTTGCATCCTATTAAGAAATTATATATCATATGCATGTGCATATATGAAAATAATAAATTGTGAATAGAACAAATGCAGTGTAATTTCTGCAACTGTAAAATCACAGAAGCTTAATATCATGAAAGATATTTGAAAGATTTTATAACTCCAAGCAATAACCTTTATTTTTATCTGAACCACTTTTTTTTTTTTTTTTAAGATTTTATTTATTTGACAGAGAGAGACACAATGAGAGAGGGAACACAAGCAGGGGGAGTGGGAGAGGGAGAAGCAGGCTTCCAGCGGAGCAGGGAGCCCAATGTGGGGCTCGATCCCAGGACCTCGGGATCATGACCTGAGCCGAAGGCAGAGGCTTAACGACTGAGCCACCCAGGCGCCCCTATCTGAACCACTTTAAACAGTACACTATCATATGGCAATGGAAGGGAAAGCCAGTATTTCAAAATTTCTTTCTGGTAAGTACCATAGAGTACAAATGTTTCATCAATAATCATCAAAATGAGTAAGAACTCTCAGAAAGGACAGATTACTTGTAACTTTAAAGTTTCAGTGTTGACTTCCCTCTGTTGAGCAAATTTTCACACATGTAGAGCCTGTATATGGAAGGCTTGGAATAAATAAGATAATTTTCTTAAGATTCATTTATTTGAGAGAGAGAATGAGAGAGAGAGCATGAACGAGAGAGAGAGCATGAACGAGAGAGAGAGCATGAACGAGAGCGAGTGCAGGGATGAGGCGGGGAGAAGGGGAGGGCAGAGGGAGAGAGAGAATCCTGAAGCCAACTCCCCGCTGAGCCAGACACCAGACTCCCAACATGGGGCTGATCCCAGGACACTGAGATCATGACCTGAGCCAAAATCAAGAGACAGTCGCTTAACCGACTGAACCACTCAGGTGCCCCTAAATAAGAAAAATTTTATGGCTTAAGGAAGACAGAATTATTTGACTTATAAAAGACAAAGCAAGGTGAAGGAATAATAAAAGGAATTCTCAATTACAGAAAGTATTACTACATAGATTGGAACAAAAAGTGAAACCATCTGAATACTAAATAAATATCTGAAAGATTATCTTATTTTGGGGGAGGTGGAGGTGATTTAAAAGTGGAAATTACTGCTGAGTTGAATGGAGGCATCTCAGTAATTAGAGTTTCCAAATTAGCCTAGATTTTCAATGGGATGAGATGATTTCTTGTATGAATGGGATGGAGACAAATAGGTGATCTTCACAAATCAGCACAAATCCTGTGAATCCCATTTGCTTTGAGGGAAAACAATGACCGAATATACCCATTCCGTGTTGTGATATTTTGATTTATAATAAGAAATATATGTTTGGTCTTTGTCCACAGTTAGGTTCCTGGCTCACAGCTTGGAATTTCCTGAGCAATAAGAGCAATGGGAGCATTTTTGTTATAATATTTGACCACTTGTCTTTGGTTTCTGAAAATGCTTCAGAGCCATGAAGATGAAATGGGAGTCTTATTATTCATAAGAAGCCCCTTTCCGGGGCATTGACTGTCTGCCTTTGGCTCAGGTCATGACCCTGGGGTCCTAGGATCGAGCCCCTCATTGGGCTCCCTGCTCAGCAGGGAGTCTGCTTCTCCCCTCTCCCTCTGCTGCTCTCTCTCTGTCAAATTAATAAATAAAATCTTAAAAAAAAAAAAGAAGCCCCTTTCCCCCACAACTGGGTTTATGTTAACAAGGTGACTTTTGGGGGCGCCTGGGTGGCTCAGTTGGTTAGGTGACTGCCTTCGGCTCAGGTCATGATCCTGGAGTCCCGGGATCGAGTCTCGCATCAGGCTCCCTGCTCGGCAGGGAGTCTGCTTCTCCCTCTGACCCTGCTCTCTCTCTCTCTCTCATTCTCTCTCTCAAATAAATAAATAAAATCTTTAAAAAAAAAAAAAAAACAAGGTGACTTTTGGAAAGCACCTACAGCTGGTGGCTGGTAGCTAGGGGAACCGACCATGAATAGAGGGTGGGAACACTCAGTTCTACCTCCCTGACCTCAGGGGAGGGGGAGATGGGCTGGAGGTTGAATCAATCACCAATGAATGGCCAGTGATTTAATCAATCACACCAATGTAATGAAGCCTCCATTAAAACCCAAAAGGAGAGGGTTTAGAGAACTTCCAGACTGGGGAAACAGAATGCTTCCATGTGCAACTGTGCTGGGTCCCCAACTCCACGAGAACAGAACTCCTTCATCCAGGACCTCACCCTGCTCTATCTGGCTGTTGATTGGTATCCTTTAATATCCTTTGTAACAAATTGATAATCTATTGGGTAAATGGGTTTCTCTGAGTTCTCTGAGCCCCTCTAGCAAATTAATCAAACCTGAGTAGGGGATTGTGGGAAATTCCAGTTTGTAGCCAGTGGGTCAGAAGCACAAGTAACACCCTGGGCTTGCCATGTCATCTGAAGTGGAGGGCAGTCTTGTGGGACTGAACCCGGAGCCCATAGGACCTGACACTATCTTCAGGTAGGTAGTGTCAAATTGAATTGAATTATAGGACCCCCAGCTGGTGTCTGAGAATTATTGGTGTGAGGAGGCATCCCCCACACATTGGAAATTGGGTGATCAGAACCCCTACATGTGTATTCACTTCACAAACCAGGATTGTTTTACAACTGCAATTTAAAGACTTATTTTTCCCGGGAACCACAAATGTCTCAGATGCTTCACAGAAATAGTGCCTGGTACTTTTTCATCTGAGGTGCCACACCCTTGAATATATTCATAACATGTCATTGCAAAATCAGTCTATCAAACTATCACTAGAAGTTTGTAGCTAATATAAAATTAGTTGAAACTCTATACTTCCTGTATTTTTAAAATATTTTTCCTGCTAGAAGCCTATTAATATTTTTTATGTCTAAAATGCGATTCAACCAAGGAGATGGATTTTTTTTAAAAAGATTTTATTTATTTATTTGACAGAGAGAGAGCACGCACAGAGGGAGAAGCAGGCAGAGGGAGAGGGAGAAGCAGGCTCCCCATAGAGCAGGGAGCCCATCGTGGGGCTCTATCCCAGGACCCTGAGATCATGACCTGAGCTGAAGGCAGACCCTTAACCAACTGAGCCACCCAGGCACCCCATGAGAGATGGATTTTAACATCCTTATTTCTTCTTGGCCTAATATCTATAAACTAAGTATGTTTCTTTTAATGTGCAATCAACATCCATGGGTTTTTTTTTTTTTAATTTATTTGTCAGAAAGAGAGAGAGACAGAAATCACAAGCAGGGGGGAGGGGTAGAGGGAGGCCGACGCGGGACTCCATCCCAGGACCCTGGGATCATGACCTGAGCTAAAGGAAGACACTTAGTGAACTGAGCCACCCAGGAGCCCAACATCCATGGTTTTTAATAACAATTAAGATTCTCACTGTGTACCCGACATTCATTTTCTATGTACTGAAAACAAAGATGCCTTTTGATTTGAAAACAGCTTACTAGCTTTTTAAGCCCTTTACACAGTATACTTTTCTTTCAGAGGAGTAATAGCAAATCAGTTAACAGTGAACAGTTAACAGTGTGTCCTCAACATATATCATCCCTGCTTGCTCTCATCATTGTGTGAACCTAAATAATACTGAACCCAATTCTGTTAAGGTGAGATGTAGGCCTGTAGGTATTAAACAGTTTATCCTCTCTCTTTTTCTCTCTCTCTCTGTTATCTCTATCTCTGTTTTCTGAAAAAATTGTTCTGTAGTCCCATGCAATTGTTCTCATAGTATATTGTGAAGATACATATATTTATTTGCTTCCACTATTCTCACCTCAGAGGAATACTGGAAACTTGATTATAAAGCAATTAAGCTAATTTTCAGTTGTTATGTAGTTAACTCTTATTGTTTCTTTTTTTTAAAGATTATTTATTTCTTTATTTGAGAGAGAGAGCAGCAGCGAGAGAGAGCACAAGTGGGGAGGAGAGGGAGAAGCAGGCTCCCTGCTCAGCAGAGGAGCTTAATCCCAGGACCCTGAGATCATGACCTGAGCTGAAGGCAGCTGCTTAACAGACTGAGACACCCAGGAATCCCATGTTACTCTTATTGTTTTGAAGTCACAAGTAGTGTATTAGTGATGTTGGTTTCTTTCAACCTGTGAATCCCAAATTTCAAAGATAGCAACTGGTGATTTAACCATTCTTTCAAGAACCAAATCTTATCCTTTTGGTAGTGTTTTTCCTAGCACCTTCCTATCACTTCACTGTCATGATGATCTCATTAATATTCCTAATTTACCCCACCATAGTGATTAATATCTGCAAATAAACATTTTTGAGTGCTTAGTATGTGTCAGGCACTGTATGAAGCTCTAGAATTATACATAACAATCTCAGTCCTTGAGTTGCATACAGACTAGTGAGGAAGGCAGATAAGCAGAGTTGTGAGTAAATTCTAAATGAGTGTATAGAAAGTCCCTTGGGAGCAGAGTGGAGGCATGCTTGATCTTACCTTGAACTTATCTGTGTTAGTTATCTATAGCTGTGTAAGAAATTAACACAAATGTAGGAGCTTAAAACAATATACATTTATTATCTCACAGTTTCCTTGGGTCAGGAGTCCAGACACGATTTGGATGGGTCATGTGCTTAGGGGCTCATACATTTTCAATCAAAGCATGGGCCAGACTTACCTAGTATACACAGAATCATTTATATATGAACAATAATAAAGCATATTAAATATGTAAATGCAGTTTAATTTTACACATAAAATGACACATCTATTGATGCTGTATAGTAATAGTAAATCTTGTTTCTCTTTTCCAATAAGGGAACATTTGATTTAACTGAATTCTTCTATATAAAAATTTGTGAAAAGTATAAACTGCAATGTGATCAGTGATTTAATGAAATTCTCTGAGTCCCCTTGTATTAATTTATAACATAGCCTTAGAAAAATGCTAATACTAATTTATAATAGCATAATAACAAAGTCAATTTTATTCTTTGAATTAGACAATGGGAATATTAATATTTTACTCCATAATTTTATATTAATCAAAATATAATTGCACTTAATTTGGCATCTCAGCTTACTAAAATATCACTTTTGATTGCATGTACTTTGTCTTCTTAGAGAAAATATTAGGCAAAAACTACAATCATGAAATTACATTGCTGTCAAATAAATATTGCTCTCAATCTAATAGATTATATTGAATTACAAACATTTAAGTAGAAATGGATCTATTAATTCATGCATTCAATTATATTGCTAAGTATATTGAAAAATAGACGTATACACTTAAATATGTAATCAAATCAATCTCTAAGCCCAACTAGTTGGCTCTTGTTCTAATTAAATGTGCATTAACTTCTTAGCCATTAAGAACCACATGTTGAAACCTGTGAAGTAATTAGGCCTCTGTTTGATGGCTTTACATGTGTGCAATAAAAACATTTCTACTAACACTGCTCAAGGAAAGGCCATTTGTTTCATTTTAGTTATTCAATTTGAACTTCTAAATAAAAATGAAATGATTTATGTAAAATCTCTGTGAAAGTAGAAACAGTTCTACAAAACTCCCACTGAGATTTGTAAAGATTCTAAGATTAGGGCAAATCCTACAAAAGCCCTGAAAATTCATGCTGTCAAATACTAGAAATCCAAAGAAATTCCTGCTTTTGTGTAGACGGGGCAGATTAAGTCATAACTGAGTACATCAGAAAATGCATCTTCTGGGAAGAGGAGTTGACAGACCCCTACACAAAGCACACAAACAATGCAAAGTACAAAGCAAAGTCTTGACATAACCCTGGGGCTCTGTCTTCACTGTGGTGCCCAGCATGTGAACATCTGCTCTGCACAATCCTGGATTCCCAAGTAGGAAACCACCTAGCGTTGCTGGGCTTATCTGTATGGGAGAGGAAAGAGGATCAAGTGTGGGCATCGATTATTAACTGTATGCGGTGGGGAAGACAGGGAATCCTTGAGCTTGGGGCTGGGTTAAGAGAAGGTTCCAATTTCAGCCACTTACTGTGTCATAATCATCCCTCTCCCACCAAACCTTATGCCATTTTTTGAGGCTAATCTAGATTCCTCCTTCCCCTGGATAGATTTATCTTCCAAGCCTTTTTTGTCCTTTTTTTTTTTTTTTTTAAGATTTATTTATTTATTTGAGAGAGCGAGAGTGTGTGTGGGGTGGGGAGGGGCAAAAGGAGATGGAGAGAAAGAATCTCAAGTAGACTCTCCGCTGAGCATGGAGCCAACCTGGGGCTCGATCTCATGACCCTGAGATCATGACCTGAGCCCAAATCAGGAGTTGGATGCCTAACCAACTGAGCCACCGAGGTGCCCCTTTTTTTGTCTTTTTCTGTCTATACATCTTGGTCAGAAACAATAGAGACCAAAGTCCAGGGTTTGCTGAGTTAAGGAAGCTGGGAAGGGAATCCACATTCCTGACAATTTATGCAAACTAGTTCAGTCCCACATCAGTGTTCCACATACCAAAGAGTTTTAGCTGCACCACTGCAAACAAAAAGTTGACAGGGCATGGGTGCCCACTCCCAGATAGAAGACCCTGGAAGGCCTTGTTGATTTATGCCCTATAACAATTTGGTCTAGGCTATACCGTACCAGTTGTTAAATATATTGAATGTCACCCTGGCCTTCTCTCTTATGTTCATCCATGTTAGAGCATGTATCAGTACTTCATTTCTTTTTATGGCTGAATAACATTCAATTTTATGAATATACCACATTTTGCTATCCATTCATAAGTTGATGGTCATGGGTTATTTCCAAATTTTTGTGATTAGTGCTGCTATAAACATTTGTGTACAAGATTTTAACACTTGTTTTTAGTTTTTTTGAGAATATAACTGGGAGTAGAATTGCTAGGTCACATGATAAGTCTTTGTTTTGGCTGCTCAAACTCCCTTGAAATTTTACATGAATTTTAGGATCAGCTTTTCCATTTTTGCATAATAGGGATTCTGCATATTGGGATTTTTAATAGAGATTGCATTGAATGTATGGATTATTTTGAGTAGTATTGTCATCTTAAGAATTTTAGCTTTTCCAATTAATGAACACAGAATGTCTTTCTTTTATTTAGACCTTATTTAATTTCTTCCAGCAATGTTTGCAGTTCTCAGTGTACCATTTTTGTTAAATTTATTCCTAGATATTTTATTCTTTTCATGTTATTGTAAATGGCATTGTTTTCTTAATTTCCTTCTCAATTGTTCATTATTAGTAGATAGAATACAACTGATACTTGAGTTAATCGTGTCTCCTGCAACTTTGCTGAATTCATCATTAGCTCTAATATTTCCTTATGAATTCTTTAGGATTTACTGTACATTAGATAATGTAATCTAGGCTTAGAATTAGTTTTACTTCTTCCTTACAAATTTGGATGTCTTTTATTTATTTTTCTTGCCTACTTGCTCTAATGCTCTAAATCCATTGTTAAATAGAAGTGGCAGAAGTCCCTGATCTTACGGGGAAAGCTTTCAATCTTTCATTATTGACTGTAATGTTAGATGCAGCTTTTTCTTAAATGGCCTTTATTAGGTTCAGGAAGTTTCATTCTATTTCTAGTAGTTTGAATGTCTTCATGAAAGGCTGTTGGATTTTCTCTTTTGCATTTTTTTTTTATTAATTGAGATGATCATGTAGTTTTTCCTTCATCCTGTTAATGTGGTATATTACATTGATTTTCTTATGTTGAACAGCCCTTGAGTTCCTGGGATAAATTCCAGTTGGTCATGATACATAATTCTTTTAATTTACTGCTGGATTTGGTTGCTAGTATTTTGTTTAGGAGTTGTGCATCCATTTGTAGTTTTATTTTCATACGATGTCTTTTTCTGGCTTTGGTATCAGAGTAATACTGGTCTCATATAAGAGTTAGGAAGTGTTCCCTCCTTTTCTGTTTTTTTAATCTTTTTTTTTTAAGATTTATTTATTTATTTTAGAAGGAGAGAGAGAGGGAGAGTGTGGAGAGGGGCAGAGGGAGAGAGAAACGGACTCCCCACTGAGCAGTTAGCCTCACACGGGCTCCATCCCAGAACCCTGAGCTGAAATCAAGAGTTGGTTGCTTAACCAACTGAGCCACCCAGGCGCCCCTCCTTTTCTGTTTATAGGAGAGTTTGAGAATCACTGATGTAAATTTTGTAAAATTTATATTCTTTGTCATGTGTGGCTACCAATTATTTGTTCCTCTAGCTTAGAAGTCAGCTATTTTTCTGAAACAGCAGTAGCCAAAAAAAAAAGAAAAGAAAAGAAAAAAATCCTATCTATCCATCCATCCTCATCTATCATCTATACCTTCCATTCTTTGCAGGTGGGGTCTGTGTTGGAACTCATTCAGAGCTTAACCATGTTTTTAACAACTCTACCATAGCATTCAATTCCTTCTTGCGTGGAGCTAAAATATCAGCTTGTAGTGGAAGGTCATGATCTTCTTAGGTATTTTCTGAGTATGCCTTTGGCCCTGGACACGTACATGTCCAAATCTAGAAGGCTTCCCAGCACATGTGGGAACTTTTCAAAGTTTTAATTGCTCCAAATATCTTCTTCACTAATTTCTTCCTTACCAGCTTTCATTCTGTCTATTGTTTGTACAGGTTTTTGTCCTTTACCCCAGGTGGCTTCTTTTATTACATTTGCATTTCAGATTAGCTTTCAACAAATGCTCAGAAAGCAAACTCAGCCCTGGAAATACTGTATGCAGGTGAAACAAATGCAAGCACTTGAGTTGAACTTTCAGGGATCCATCACAGTTGAAAACACACAACCACTTTTCTTTAAGAATGAGGTTTATATTGGTCTCCCTGGTACCAGAAACTTTTACCAGAAATGTGGGCTTTTGTTTTCATGGCTGCTGCCAAGCTGGGGAGTAGGTTATGTAAACAGTTAAAACACCAGAGCATTTTCTTACCCAAACTCAGCAGCTTCTTTTTCCATTGAGTTTCCCTATTTTTTTTGTTTTTTTAAGATTTTATTTATTTATTTGACAGAGAGAGACACAGCGAGAGAGGGAACACAAGCAGGGAGAGTGGGAGAGGGAGAAGCAGGCTTCCGGCTGAGCAGGGAGCCCAATGCGGGGCTTGATCCCAGGACCCTGGGACCATGACCTGAGCCGAAGGCAGATGCTTAACGGCTGAGCCACCCAGGCGCCCCTGTTTTTTTTTTTTTTTAAGTTTTTTTATTAGATTCCAGAATTTTAAAAAACTTGATTCTGAGAGTTTAAATCAGCCTATCCATTACTTTTGTGAAGGGACAAAATTTTGAAGTTTCCTACTCTGCCCTTTTTGATTATTTATAAAAGTTATTTTTATTTTTATTGTTTATTTTATTTATTTTTTTAATATTTATTTATTTTTTTAGACAGAGAAAGAGCAGGGGAAGAGACAAAGAGAGAGAATCTCAAGCAGTGGGGAGCACTGAGTGTGGGGGGATCACTTGATCCTATCACCCTGAGATCATGACCTGAGCCCAAATCAAGAGTTGGATGCTTAACCAACTGTGCCACCCAGGTGCCCCTATAAAAGTCATTTTTATATCTAAAGGAACCGAGTATTATTTGAGGGTGGTTTCTCTTTTTTTCCATAATTTTAATAAGTCCCAATCTATATGCTCTTTGATATTGATTCAATTTATGATTACTGCTCCCATTTTTTTTGTAGCTACACTCCTCTCCACATGTCCAAACCAGTGAATTACCTGGGTAAAATAAAGATGAAAACGCATCTGGCTATCAAACACCTGAAAACAATTATTGATTTCATCATGACTGCTGGAATTTGGGAGGAGGCTACATGAAAGCTAAAGTGTTAATCAAAGCAGTAAATATTCATAAAATTACACATAATATAAATCCCCTCTCCAAGGGGTAGCCTCTCCCACTTCAGCCATCCTTCTTTCCCTTTGACCATAACTTGTCATCCCACAGTAAGCACCTGCATGCTTTTGAAGAACATGTGAGGAGAAAATCTGGAAATGAGAAACTTGTACTCAATTGGTATTTAATTATTATTGGAGATTGTGTCTGAGTTCCTATCAATGGACCTATTATTTAGTCTGTAAGATGCCACATGCTTTGAGGGTACTAATATTATAGCACAAAGGGACATCTCCTCAAATGCCTTTTACCAGGTGAAGAAAGAGAAAGTCCTGTTTTCCAATGTTGACGATGTTAAAAAACAAAACGGGGTGCCTGGGTGGCTCAGTCGTTAAGTGTCTACCTTTGGCTCAGGTCATGATCCCAGGGTTCTGGGATCGAGCCCCGCATCGGGCTCTTTGCTCAGAAGAGAGCCTGCTTCTCCCTCTGCCTGCTTCTCCCTCTGCCTGCCGCTCCCCCACCTTGTGCTCTCTCTCTCTGACAAATAAATAAATAAAAATCTTAAAAAAATACAGAACAAAACCACAGGCCCAAAATGGAGTCACTTATCCTAGTCTATGTCACCAAACATGGGCTTACTATCAAACCTAATTGCAGGGTTTTTTGTTTGTTTTTTAAGAAGGCTCCATTCCCAGCGCAGGGCTTGCACTCACAACACTGAGATCAAGACCTGATCTGAGATCAAGAGTCAGATGCTTAACTGACTGAGCCACCCAGGTGCCCCTAACCTATTTGTAGTTTTGACTTCTCCCAGAAATGCAACTTTAGCCAATCAGTCAGAAATTTTCTGATCAGCACCAATTAGGTAATCTGTCACATGGACCCTCTCCATCCTCTAAAGGAAGATGAGGTAATCCACCTAATAAGACCCTTTTGTCCCCAAAAGAAGGTGACCTCACCCTAAATAATCCTTTTTTTTCTTTTTATGACTTCCTTGTCCTGCTTTTAGAAACCTTTCCCTTTTGTAACCTATTGGAGCATCTCTCTACTTGCTAGATGGGATGATGCCCAATTCATGAATTGATACAGCCAATTAGATCTTTAAAATTAACTCAGTTGAATTTTTGTTCTTTAACAATGTTAATTGTATGGACCCACTTATTTTTTTTTTCGAACCCACTTACTCTTTAAGTAAACTGTAGGATATGGAGAAAGACTATAACAAATTTTAAAGTTTGCCACTTTCAAGCCTGAATGAGTGGATGAGAAAAGCTTGCTGAGCATATGTCACATTTGTAAGAATTAGAGAATGCATCTCTTGCTTCAGTGAGTGCAGCCTTGTGCTAGAACAACTTTGCCCTCAACAAGATGCCCCTTGCAAAGCATAATTTTTGCTAGTATACATGGTGTCCTAGTACATGGTCACTAATTTCTGTAATACAGTTAGACATACACTAACAATTTCTAGAGTAAAGAATACATTTTTATATGATGACAGAGACAGGAATAATTGGTTAACAAAAGAGCTCGATCAAGGAAGATGAGTACAAATTTGCCAGTAAAATAATGAAATGGCAAGGGACAGTTATGCTTGAGAGAACACTGCAAAAACAGCAGCTAAGCATGAAATTTCATGGATACTTGAGTGGCCAATTTTGAGAATGGTTTGTAAGAAGTGACAATAAATTAGTTGCATGGATAAAATAAAATAATATTGAGGAGGCCAGTAATTTTTAAGTTGAATAACTTAGGTTTTATTTTATTGAAGGCAGGAACTCAAAGGAAGGTATTGATCACTGGTAAAATCTGATTTCATCTTTGTTTTAGAGAGAGTCTCTGGAGAGTACATTAAGAGTTGGAGATAGAAACCAGAGTCAGGCATAGTGGCTGATTAACTCTGGCAATTTTTCTCTACTGCTTTCTGGTTTTGCTTATGTGATTCTGGCAAGGGATACCCTATGGCCAATATTTGATTGCTAGCATAGAAACAGAAAGAAGTATGTGAGGAGCAATAGTGAAAAAAGAGGTGACAATATTGCACTTGAGGGAAGGAATAGGAAGTAGGAAAGGGGGAGGGGAGAACAGTTATGAGGAATCTGGATGTAAAGATCAATCATGATGATGGTTTTGGTGATATTCACACTTAAAGGAAAGCAAATTTCAATTTACTTGCAGAGCAAATCGGCAAATTTTTGAACAGAAATTTTTCCAATAAGCATAGTAATGGTGGGGAGGAAAAGTGTTAAATTCATTTCATTCTAGAGTTTAGGCACAGCTTCCTGGTATTTCCTGAGATAATGTCTCAGGAAATTATATTTATTATATTTATTAAGCAATCCATTTATGGGGCGCCTGGGTGGCTCAGTCAGTTAAGGGTCTGCCTTCAGCTCAGGTCATGATCCTGGAGTCCCGGGATCCAGCCCCAAGGTGTCGGGGCTCCCTGCTCAGGGTATCTGCTTCTCTCTCTCCCTCTGCTCACCACCCCCTTCCCCCACCCCCCTCCAGCCTTGTGCTCACGCATTCACACATTCTATCTCTTGCTTATGTTCTCTCTCAAATAAATAGATAAAATCTTCAAAAAAAGCAATCCATTTATATGTTGTTCTATTTAAATATATGTATTACCATTTCAAAATGTCTACGGAATAATCTCTCAGGCATGCACATAAGATTATGTTAAAATGACTGAAATTTTCAGCGCAGGCATATAAATCTTTGAGTCTTTAACCCTCACTAAGCCTTCTAGCATATCTCTCTGACTTAATTATTATCAATTATTCAGCTAAAAAAAATTTTTTTTTTTTTCAAAATAACAGCAGTTATTCTGCCCTGGTCAGGTTATTGTATAATTTTTAAAAGTCAAGTAATCATCTTGAATGATTAATGAATGACCTCTTTCTAGGCTATACAATTTAACATTTTATAATTTCAGTTTTGCTCTCTTTTGGCCTATCTAGCCTTCAAACTCATATAATTTGCCTATACAGTTTAAACAAATAATTTACAAAACCTGACAGGATCTAGGTTCAAGGTAAGAGAATAAGTAGAATTTAAGATCTAAAAGACAATAATGCAGATATTATCTATCTAGGTCAACATCTTTTTATAAGATTGAGGTTATTTGTATCTAAAGGGCATCCACAACCTGTCCAAGGTTACTAAGCTAATTAGTTACAGAGCTGGGATTAGACCTTTCTTGCCCATTCAATTTTGTGTTCTTCCTTTCTGGGTCATTAATAGTTGGTCTTTTTGCAAAGTTGCATGCAACCATGCTATTTGAGGAATACAATTATCCAGATACAGAGAATGAAGAAAATATTTTTTTGTGGGTGTTCTTAGTTTCTCCCCAGAAAATATAATTACAATTAATCATGTGTACCGAAAACATGGAATTAAAAACAGGAAGGAACTTGTTCAGGTGACTCTAAGAACACCTCACAATGACAAGTGTCTGCTATCATTCAGAGAATTTCATTTCTCTGGTCACAACCTCTAGACTTGAAAATTAAGGAATTTCTCTTTTTCTTTTCCAGCTTTACTGACATATAATTGGCATAATATTGTGTAGGTTAAAGGTATACAATGTGGTGATTTAATATATGTATATATTGTAAAATGATTACCACTATCATCTTACATAGTTACAATTGTGTGTATGTGTGTGTAGAGAACTTTTAAGATCTACCCTCTTAGCAACTTTTAAATGTACAACACAGTATTAACTATAGTCAGGATGCTGTACATCACTTCTCCAGGACTTATTTTATAACTTAAAACATTCCTATTGCATTTGCATTCTTTTATTGGTCTGATTTTATTTTAAGAAAAGTAGAGAAAAATAATTATATTAGACTATATTATACTACAGATTATAGTCTCCTGAATAAATTCTCTAACATAAGCAAAATAATAATTATTTTTAGTATTGTTATATAATAAATAAGAGAACATATTCAAAGTGAAAAAGTTAGATAAAATAATTTTTAGGCAAATGGTAATACACTGTCAGGGAGGAATAATTTCCTCTGTCCTTCAAGGTCCTTCTAGCTGGACTGAGAATTAAATTGATATGAGACAGATTAACAGAGAAAATCAAAGTTAATAGCATACATCCTGATGGGACTCCACACGGACGTGGAAATTCCAAAGACATTGAGGCAACATGAAGCTGATATGAGCTAAGGAAAGGGGTAACGTCTGAGGAGACAAGGGGGAGAAAGATCTGTAGCAAGAAGGTGAAAGGAGATGTTTGGAAAACAAAGTCTGCCCTGCCTTAGGTAGATAAGTTTCTTAGATAAAGAGGAATCTCTGTTAATAGCTCAATTTCTGGTAAAAGAAGGCAGTTGAGGAGGTAAAGAGCTTTTTCTGAATCTGCTGGGTTTGGATTGCTTTTAACTCAAAATAATGTTCATGCCAAAGTGGCCCATCTTGGGGTGGCCTGCCCTTGGTCACTACAACATCATCTGTGTAAGATGTAGAAATAAATAGAATTGAATGGAGACTCATTTATTGATATCTTAATAAAAATTGGCTAATCAATAGAGGGGGTATTGTTTGTAATTTATATTAGAGACATATTTTGGCAAGTAGTTTTCTCCTTTTAAATAGACTCTCATGGCTTAATACTCAAACTTAGTTCAGGTTTTCCTTCAGCCACACACAAAGACACTGAAAATTGTGATAATGTTATAATCACTGAGTCTAATTGCTTATGAATACTGTATTTGGGAGTGAAAATAACAGAATTTTAAACTAAAATAAGGATGCCAAGACAATTTGAATACAACTAAAAAATGATTTCTTGTTTTCTCAAGCCTCTGCTTTGTTGAGCTGATGCATTTTGTCCTCTAATTACTTTTGAAAATTTTCCATCATTGGCGTTAATCACTCAGCTGTATTTGTACTAAAAAAAATGGTTTTTTGTTCCCTCAAAATGCATGACTGCTTAGGAAATATACTATATGCAAATTATATAAAAATATTATTTGTTTCCTGGAGTAACTGAGCTGAAGATAATTGTGTATCTTAATTAATGAAATTCTAGGAAACTTTATCCTATGGAAGCAGACCACCAAATGAATTATATTGTAAACAAATATCAATTTGAGAAGAAGGTAATGAAGCTAGGAACAATATGACCTTGCAAAGAAATTATTTATTTCTACATTGTTTTCCTATTTAATTTTCAATTTCTACCATTTAACTTATCTAAGGTATTTATATTCTTTGGAATATTTTACATATGATCCATTTAAAAATTGGTTGCCTACTTAAAGATATCTGTCTTAATCTGTTAATCTGTTTTAGGGTTGTGGGGCACTTAAACCTGTTACATTTCTTCTTCAAAGCTGAATTTGATGCTCCTTAGTTTTCTAGTAGTTATCAGCATGCCTGTCACAAGCCCATTCAGTTGCAAGATTCTCCACTGTGGAGCCAAACCCAAATTTTCCAGCCTTTGTTTTCATTCATTCTCTCAAATCTTGATCCCTCTAGATCTTTTGTGTCAGAAGCTGAGTCTCACAAGATCCCCAGGTGGTGTGTATGCTCATGATAGTATAACAAGCCCTGCTCCCAAAGAATGGGCCCACTGCATTTAGATGGATCTTGTAAGTGCCCGGTGTCAAGGAGCTAGAATTCCTGTCCCCTCAAAGGTCCCTCTAGCCAGACTAAGAATTAAATTGACATGAGACAGATTGATAAGAGAAAATCAAATTTAATAGCATACCTATGGAGAATCTGTTACCAAACTTAAACCTGTCTGTGCACCTGATGTGCAGTAAGCCAATGTCTGAGACACCACTTTTATTTATTTTTTTAAAAGATTTATTTATTTATTTTAGAGAGAGGGAGAGAGTGCGAGCGTGCATGGGGTGGGGGGAGGGCAAAGGGAGAGGGAAAGTCTTTAGCAGACTCGGTGCTGAGCACACGGAGCCTGATGTGGGACTCAATCTCCACCCTGAGATCATGATCTCAGCCCGAACCAAGAGTCAGATGCTCAACTGACTGTACCACCCAGGACCCCTGAGACACCACTTTTAAAGCAAAGAAAACTTTATTATCAGAAAGGCAGCCCAACAAGAAGGCAGGGATCATTCTCAAAGCTGTCTTGCTCTGCTGAGCCTAGGGACAACTTATATACATGAGAGGAGGGTAAAGTGTTTCTTGAAAACTTGAGACAGGCCGGGGGGCAGGGGCGGGGGGGGCG
>NW_023270164.1:1491389-1558848 GCF_011800145.1 Mirounga leonina
GGGGGGGGGGGGGGGGGGGGGGGGGGGGGGGGGGGGGGGGGGGGGCGTGGGCGGTGGAGTGCTTGAAACAATGTGAAGGTAAACATTTTTCCAGACAATGAGGCACTGTTTGGGACCTGGTATGATCAGATATCTCAAGACAAATGTTACCATCCAGTCCCCATTGATGTGGGAAACAAAGGCAGAAGAAAAATTATTAAATTTCCATACTACCTAGAGACCACTGACAAGTCCTTGAAACAGGCAGAGTGACATTCCTCTAGGGACTCAACTGCCTCAATGTTAATACTTTGCAAAAGGCAATCCTAGCCTGATTCCACCCTGCCCCGCCCCCCAGCCAGGATCCTGTAAGTCTACTTTAACATATAAGAATTCCTTTGGGGGGCGCCTGGGTGGTTCAGTCGTTAAGCGTCTGCCTCCAGCTCGGGTCGTGATCCCAGGGTCCTGGGATCGAGCCCCGCATCGGGCTCCCTGCTCGGCGGGAAGCCTGCTTCTCCCTCTCCTGCTCCCCCTGCTTGTGTTCCCTCTCTCGCTGTGTCTCTCTCTGTCAAATAAATAAATAAAATCTTTAAAAAAAATTAAAAAAAAAAAAAAGAATTCCTTTGGAAACTTCCTTATCTCTAAACCCTCCAAGATACGTGTTGGGCAATCATCCCCCAAGCATATGGCCCACCGATATAAATCTGAAGGGTCTCATGACTAAGGTTTTATTAGACCGTAATAAATGACCTTTTCCCAAAAATAGCTAGCCCTCTCAAGGTCCTGGAAACCTTGCTTCCAAAATTCCTTAGAGACTTACGCTATCCCTAAACCCCCTCCCAACCTGAAAGTATATAATGGGCCACTCCTCATGACCCCGGTGCTGCTCTTTCTGCCCACAGGTCCTGTCCCCGTGCTGTAATAAAACCACCTTTTTGCACCAAAGATGTCTCAAGAATTCTTTCTTGGACGTTTGCTTCAAACCCTAATAACGTCTTTCATACATCACCCATTAGGTTTTTATAATCAGTGGGTAAGCAGGAAGTAGAGGTAAAAAGGCAAAGTTAATGATTGATCTTGCATGAGGTTAAGCAGTGCATAAAACATAATTAAGTAGGGAACAAAACAGAATGTGGAGTTAAGTTAATAATGTAACTAATACAACTATAGTCCTGCATATGCTTTTAAAACAGGTCCAGGGGGTACCTGAGTGGCTCATTCGGTTGAGGGTCTGCCTTCTGCCCAAGTCATGATCTCCAGGTCCTAGGATCGAGCCCCATACCCCCACCCCAGTCGGGTTCCCTGCTCATTGGGGAGTCTGCTTCTCCCTCTGCCCCTTCCACTACCCTCCCCACTTGTGCTCTCTCTCTCTCAAATAGATAAATAAAATCTTAAAAAACAAACAAACAAAAAACAAGCCCAGGAACCAAGCATCTGGCCTCAAATCCACATAGACATGGAAATTCCAAAGACAGGCAAAATGAGATATATATATCACCTTAAACTAAAGAGAAAGGTGTAGGAGTCTGGGACTTCAGAGGAAAAAAATATACTTCACAGGGTGATAGGAAGAGCAGATGTTTGCTAATTAGATGTTTACCCTGTTGCTCAGATAAAATTTAACTCTGCTAATAACACTTCTTCTGGGAAAGACCCTCAATTTAGATTCTTCTGTGTAGTTAAGGGAGGGGGAAAACCTTCTCTTGAGCCTACAGGGTCTCGATTGCCTCAGCTCAAAATAATCCGCATGCCAAAGTGCTACATTCTGGGGAGGACTGTCCTGAACCCCTTCACTGGTAAGTGCCAGGCAAAGGGTTAGGTTTTTGATATGTGTTGCCTCATGTAGTCCACACCACATCCTTACTCGCATTCTGCTTTTTTTTTTTTTAAAGATTTTTATTTATTTATTCATGAGAGACAGAGAGAGAGGCAGAGGGAGAAGCAGGCTCCCAAGGAGCAGAGAGCCCGATGCGGGACCCGATTCCAGGACCCCGGGATCATGACCTGAGCCGAAGGCAGACGCTTAACCATCTGAGCCACCCAGGCGCCCCGTCGCATTCTGCTTCTTAAGATATGAGAATTAAAAAAAAAAAAAATTATTATGGAAAATATAAAATATATACAATTACAGAGATAAAACTAGCAATAAATCCCCCTGTATCCTTCTCCCAGGTTCAATAGTGCAGAGCCAAACATTTCTGTGATTATTTCAAATCAAATCCCAATCATCACATCCTTAAATAGTTCAGTGTCTCTAAAACAAGCAGACTCTTTTTTTTTTTGACACAACCATAATGCCATTACTACTAAAAATATTTTTAAATTATTCCTTAATATCATCAAACATCCAGGCAGTGTTCATATTTCCCTAATTGTCTCCTAATTGTGTGTTTGCTGCCATTTCCAAGTACCTTTGTTTCAATTAGCATCTAAATAAGGTTCATCTGTTAAGATTGTATGATACATCTTTCAACTATCTCTCTCTATAATATTGTGATTTGTACGTGTAAAAAACAAAATTTAACTGAGTAAATTTAAAGATCTTATTGGCTTTATTTAATGAGTCATGAATCGGGCAGCATCCCATTAGTAAATAGACAGGTGCCCAGAAGAGCTGTTCAAAATGGAAGGATTTCATAGGCAAAAGCAGGATGGGACATGGAGGCTATTAGTAGAAGAAAGGATTATTTCAGTTAAGGTTACCTTCCCAAAGGGGGAGGCAGGGAGTTTTATCAGGCAGATTACCTCAGTATTGCCGACCAGGGCTGATTGGTTTAAAATTTCACTTCTGAGATTGAAACTGCAATTAAGTTTTGCTTTGTTGTCCTGGGAGACAAGCGACTCCGCCTTGGGCCTGTTATTCCTTTTTTCTTTTTTAAGATTTCATTTATTTATTTGACAGAGAGAGAGACAGCGAGAGAGGGAACACAAGCAGGCGGGGTGGGAGAGGAAGAAGCAGGCTTCCCGCTGAGCAGGGAGCCCGATGCGGGGCTCGATCCCAGGATCCGGGGATCATGACCTGAGCCGAAGGCAGACGCTTAACGACTGAGCGACCCGTGTGCCCCATTCCTTTTTTCTTAACATAAGAAATATACATATTTAGTCATTGGGATAATCAAAATATATTTCTCATATATATTTGGACTTTGCCCACCATTTCTGAATCACAGCTCCCAAAACCCTTGGAACTCTCAGGTCTGTAAGAGCAGTGAGAGCATCTTGTCATAGTATTTGGTCCCTTATCTTCAGTTCCTGAAATTACTTCAGAGCCATAAAGGTGAATGGGTGTCTTATTATTCTTAACAAGCCCTTTTCCAGCACAACTGGATTTATGTTAATGAGGTGACTTTAGATTATATAAGACTGAAGAATCACAGACCTGTACCTCTGAAACCAATAATACATGATATGTTAATTAAAAAAAAAAAAAAAGCTTGCTAGGGCAAGTAGACCCATAGGGCATAGATCACAGAAACTATCTGGGGACCTAAAATGACTTCTCTTGTGTCATGAAAGCTATGTCCCAAGTCTTTCTTTTTCTGGGGACCCTAACTCTTTCTGCTTATAAATCCACTCTCAGATATTGTCCTTGGCCATGCCACATGGGCCCAGTGTTTTTCCAGGCCAGAGATTCTATTTGTTCATACTGAAAAACAGTCTAGCAAGGCAAAGAACACACCACCATAGAACTCTTCTTAATGAACCAGACTTACTATGTAAAAAAAAAAAAAAAAAAAAAAATGAGGTGACTTTAGAAAAGTACCTAAGGATGTGATCTGGTTGCCAGGAGAACCAACCACATATTAGAGGTTCGGAACTTTCAGTCCCACCCCCAACCTCGGGAGGGGAGAGGGGCTGGAGGTTGAAAAATCTCACCTATGTACTGTAACCTCCATAAAAACCCAAAAGAATGGGGTTTGGAGAACTGGCTTGGTGAACACATGGAGGTTTGGGGAGAGTGGTACTCCCGGAGAGGGCATGGAAACTCCCCACCCTTTCCCCCTACTTTGCCCTGTGCATCTCTTCCATCTGGCTGTTCCTGAGTTCTATCTTTTTATAATAAACTGGTGATCTAGTAAGTAAGATGTTTCTCTGAGTTCTGTGAGCTGCTCTAGCAAATTAATCAAACCCAGGGGGGTAGGTTATTGGAACCTCAGATCTACAGCAGGTCAGTCAGAAGTACAGGTGATGACCTGGGGGATCTGATGCTATCTCTAGGTAGATAATGTCAGAATTGAGTGAAATTGTAGGACACCCAGTTGGTGTCCTGAGCATTGGTTGGTGGCATGGGAAGAAACCCCCACCACACACATACATTGGAATTGGGTGCCAGACTAAATACTCTCCCTAAATCTCATTTAATCTCTAGGTTCCTTTAAATGAATTTAATTGTTACTGTGCTTTACAAAGGAGGAAACTGGAGCTCAGTATTTAAGTAAATTTGTTTGAGGCTAAGTAGCTAGTAAATGGCAGTACCAGAATTCAAACCAGGCCTGTCCACTTCCACTGATTGTTCTCTGTATCATGTTACTGCCCTTACTTTGTCCGGTTTTATTTCTTCACTCTCATTTAACTCATTGACCTCTTGCCTTCCCATTCATTCGAAAAGATTTTTCATCTTCACGTGTGTCCACTTGGGAAGCCCAAAATTTAAACTCTAGACCCTTGAGGAGTCAGACACACCCCCAAAGGATGTCACTACCCTCCAACAATAAGTTACTGAATGAGGAGAAACAATTTGTTTTGCTTGCTTTCTTAATTGTTCATTCATTTTAAGATGGCGTTGTTTCAAAGATTATATGTAGCTAGAAGTATCAACTGTTGTCAGTGCCATCCTGGGACTTTCTGAGCCTATCCCCATGTTCCCCATGTTCTGGCTACATGCAAAGTTTCCTCCACACTATGGTAGGGCTATACTTATGTCTTACCTTTTCTACCCACTTTGGGCCTATGTTGTACAATGTATGGATGTTATTGTGTAGTATGCTTAGTCATCCTTGGCAACCATTTCATTCTGCCTTTAATATGGAAACAGTTTTGTTTTATGATTTAACACAATTTTTATGAACTTAAAAAAATTTTTGTCATTACGTTATATATTGCAGAATTAATATACATTGTGCAAAGAACAAATATGATCCCCCTGCCTTCCACCTTCCAATTCTTTAAATCCACTTAACTTACCAGTATTCAAGAATAAGTTAGAGTATATATACATTATATTTCATTTATAATGCTAAGGGATAGGGCTATTCTTTATACAGTTACCTAACTATCCTCATAGTAAACTTTTCCAGTAAACAATTGGTTTTTGGAAAGCACCTCTTTAACTTTATTATATTAGCATATATGTAACAGAGCAACATATTACCAACTAAAAAATGTTGATTATGGTGCTCTTCTAAAAGTTTAACTTCCAATCTTGAGATTAATATCAAAATTTGGTATGCAAAATACTTACTCAGCGAAACTTTCCATTTCTCAAATGATTTGGGAACCACTATACTTTTATAATCTATATATTACAATATGACCTGGAATTCTGTGTTTTATTTTCTTGATCAATAACCACTAAAGAATAAAGTATTGAGTGGTAAAGTTGTGACCAAGTGTTCATTCACTATTGCCCATTACATACACTTCCCTTACCTTAACCAGCCTTTAGTCAGGATTTTCTCTGCCCTACAGACTCCTCAATTTTGGCTTGCCCTCAAGTTTGATTAAACATTAAAATGCAGAACATCCTCCCCTGCCTTAGCATGTCATCCTGACAATTAGCTGATCACAGTGAGAAATAGCTCTGATCATGCAGTCTGTTCACTCCCTCTCATTTGCCCAGTTTCCTTTCAAAAGTTCCTGCTAGCCCTGTTTATCTCTTCCCTTTTTTTAAAAAATTTTGTTTATTTATTTGACAGAGAGAGAGAGACAGCGAGAGAGGGGACACAAGCAGGGGGAGTGGGAGAGGGAGAAGCAGGCTTCCTGCGGAGCAGGGAGCCCAATGTGGAGCTCAATCCCAGGACCCTGGGATCATGACCTGAGCTCAAGGCGGACGACGCTTAACGACTGAGCCACCCAGGCGCCCCTTATCTCTTCCTTTAAAAGAAAAGTGATTTTTTTTTAAAGATTTATTTATTTATTTATTTATTTGAGAGAGAGCAAGAGTGAGAGAGCACAAGCAGGGGGTGGGCGGGGGGGGGGGGGAGCAGCAGAGGGAGAGGGAGAAGCAGGCTCCTCTCTGAGCAGGGAGCCCATTGACACAAGGCTCAATCCCAAGACCCCAGGATCATGAAGTGAGCCAAAGGCAGACGCACTGAGCAACCCAGGCACCCCAAGAAAAGTGTTTTTAAATTTGATTTTGAAATATGTTCAAATCCTAAGGTCAGAGCATTCTCCCAGTTTCAATACTGTTTTTGAATAAAGTCTCTCCTTATCTAAGTCCAGATTTATTTTTATTTGACACTTGTTAATTTCTCTGATGTGGTATGTTTCTGTATATTTGTTTCTATTTCCTTTGCCTTCTAATGCATAAGCATAATGGTCACTAACGTTTTTGAGTGTGTTGATGTTTCTTTGAGAGAACCGTTTGATCAGAAGACGTATTTGATTTTATCAGTAAAATGCCTCTTTAATTCTTCTTCAATCACTGAATTAGAGCAAACAGAAATATGTTACCCATTTATTTTACCCTGTTTAATGAAGTTTATAACTGCAGTTTCATGTTGCATGTCTCCCATGTCCATCCTGGATAACAAGGACAAGGACATAAATGATCATGGCAGTCATGAATGTTTTGGCTTCCCCTAGTGTTTAGTAAGGAAGACCTAGTTCTGTATTTGGAATGCAAGTTCCTTTAAATACTGAATGTGCAGCTCAAATTGCCACTGACTAATGGAGCCAAGGAAAAGACTTTGGCATTTGCAGCATAGCGACAGATGTCGGATATAGAGTATGAGCAAAGGTTGATGACAGGCCTGTGGAGAGCAGCAGGGTCAGAATGGCCATTGCCCTTCTGAGGGTGACCAAGGTCCTGGTGGGAATGGAGGACAGATGATGTGCTTAAATTACTTTCTCTTGAAATGTGTACACAGCTGTCACTACTTACTCAGTACCATATTTGTCATAGAAAAAGGTGGGGTTTGCACTGAAGGCTTTTTCCCCCCAGAAAGATAGATCAGGTTTTTTTTTTTTTTAACCTCACCTAATAATGTATTTGAAACAAAGTGTTCTGCTGTGTAATCTTAGGCATTGCAGGGTAGCCATTATTTCACAACGGCCCTCAATTCTGGCTGCATAATAGAGTGCCCTGGAGAACTTAAAATAATGGCACGTCCAGGCCCTGCCCTCAGACAATTAAATATGAATCTCTGCAAGGGGGTGGGTGGGGACATGTTTTAAAAGTTGCCTGGTATATTCTACTGCGCATCCAGAGAGGATTGTCTCTGGGATCAGATTACCAGGCTGAAAATCCAGACTCTAACATTATTTCGCTGGCTGACTATGGCTGGTTTACC
Source organism: Mirounga leonina (assembly GCF_011800145.1). Lineage (NCBI taxonomy): Eukaryota > Metazoa > Chordata > Mammalia > Carnivora > Phocidae > Mirounga > Mirounga leonina. The sequence goes on from NW_023270164.1 coordinate 1,498,880, forward strand.
TAAAACACCTGAAGCCTCAATTTTAACATTTGTTTTACAAGACACTGGGCATTAATGAAAACTAAGTGAAATAATTATGCAAAATGCGAGCATATGAGCTGGTATATAGTAAGTGCTCTCAGTATGTATGGCATCGTTGTTATTGTTATTACTATTACTTGACCTCTGTTTTATAATTTAAATAAGGCATGGTCTACTTTCCACAAAGCGACCAAAGTGATTCTTCTAAAATATAAACCTGCTAGTGTTGTACCTCTACTGGCTTTCCAGCTCATGCCAGGATAAAAAGTAACATTCTCGGGGCACCTGGGTGGCTCAGTCTTTAAGCATCTGCCTTCAGCTCAGGTCACGATCCCAGGGTCCTGGGATCGAGCCCCACATCGGGCTCTCTGCCCAGTGGGAAGCCTGCTTCTCCCTCTCCCACCCCCCTGCTTGTGTTCCCTCTCTCGCTGTCTTTCTCTCTGTCAAATAAATAAATAAAATCTTTAAAAAATAAAAAAAGTAACATTCTCAGGATGGTCTTCATGACCGTCCTGGTCAGTCTCGTCCCCTTCCCTGGTTTCCAACATCTCCACTGAAGCCCGTTCACTCACATCTCTCCTTCAGCACACGCCTCTTTGCTCTTTTGCAAATATGGCAGGCATACACCCCCATGGCCTGTGCACTTCCTTTGTTGCTTTTCCCTAGGTATTAAAGGCTGTCTCCCTTAATTACTTCAGGTCTGCTAGAATGGTACCAAGGAGGTTCTGCTTTACCAACTTAATTTTTTTTTTTTTTTTTTACATCTCATACTTCTATCAGCCACCATTTAAACCCTAAATTTTCTTCAGCTTTCTTTATAGATAGCATTTACCACCTGAAAGTAACATATTTATTTGTTTACTCTTTGTCTCCAGCAAGGGGATTTGTGAGAGGGTATTTGTTTAGTTAACTGTTACACCACCAGTGCCCAGAAAAGTGTACTGTGCCAATGGTAGTCACTAAATTTGTGTTCTGTGGAGGAATAAATAATATTTTTTCATCCTGCTTATTTAATGTTAACTTTAATTTACATATATTGCAACAAAACTGCAATAATTTATTTTGTATTTGTGGGAATGCTAGAGTCAACACAGAAGGGGAGAAAAAAGCCTTCTCAACAATTAGTGATGCCTTTTTAAGGATGTCCGAAAGTTTTAAGTTTGTTTTGGCACCAAAACATTAAGGCCTGAGGTTCTGATGCCCTCTTGATCCGTCCATACTGTGCTCCTAAGAAGTTGGTGGCTCTTTGCAGCTCATCTCAAAAAGCCTACTTCTACTACGGAACAGTGAATTTGGGAAGGTTTATGTTCAGCCTTTTGGTACACTGTTATAATAAAAATGTTCGTTGATGGGCCATTTTGAACTTTAAGCGTATCTTAGGGTGCTCTCTCTCATTTTAAATACATTTTATTCATTCTAGAGAGAGAATGTGCATGCGCAAGCAGGGGGAGGAGCAGAGGGAGAGGGAGACAAGAAGACTCCCCACTGAGCTGGGAGCCCCACACAGGGTTTGATCCCAGGACCCTCAGATCATGACCTGAGCTGAAATCAAGAGTTGGATGCTCAACTGACTGAGCCACTCATGCACCCTTTTATTAATATTTTAAATTCTCAAAATAGCAGTCCTTTAAAATTTGAGTTGTTCTATATAATCAGTTGTATTAATTCTTAGTTTTATTTATAAACACATTCTATATAAATGACTCCCTCTCAATAGCACTTATCCAATTGTATTATAAGAGCTACTTACCTGTGAGACCACCAAAAGGAAAACTATTGCAATTTCATCTTTTACCCAAGGGAATTGATGTTCAATAATGTTCAATGAATGGTTGAATAAGTGAATGGTTTGGACTGACAATTCTCTGGGTTTAAAATACACAAATATTTCTCCATTTACTTCAAATGGGATTACAAAGTTGTCCTGGGGTGCCTGGGTGACTCAGTAGGTAAAGTATCTGCCTTTGGCTCAGGTCATGGTCCAGGGTCCTGGGATCAAGCCGTGTGTCATCGGGTTCCCTGCTCAGTGGGGGGTCTACTTCTCCCTCTCCTTCTTCTGCTCCCCCTGCTTGTGCTCTCTCTCACTCTCTCTCAAATAAATAGTCTTTAAAAGAGAAAAAAACAAAAACAAAGTTGCCCCAAAAAGTTCACTTAAAATTTTAATAGCACATTTATGGTTTCAGGTCTTACATTTAGGTCCTTAATCCATATTGTGTTTATTTCTGTTACTATGTTGAATAAAAGTGGTGAGAGTGTACATCCCTGTCTTGTTCCTGACCATAGAGGAAAAGCTCTTAGTTTTTCTCTATTGAGGATGATATTAGCTGTGGGTTTTTAATATATGGCCTTTATTATGTTGAGGTATGTTCCCTCTACATCTACTTTGTTGATGGTTTTTATCATGAATCAATGTTGTACTTTGTCAAATGCTTTTTCTGCACCTATTGAAATAATCATATGGTTCTTTTCTTTTGTTAATGTGATGTATCATGTTGATTGAATGGATAAAGAAGATGTGTGTGTATAGTATTACTCAACCATAAAAAAGAACAAAATCTTGTCATTTGCAGTGACATGGCTGGAGCTAGAGAGTATTATGCTAAGTGAAATAAGTCAGTCAGAGAAAAAAAAACAACATATGATTTCATTCATATGTGGAATTTAAGAAGCAAAACAAATGAGCAAAGAGAAAAAAAAAAAAGAGAGAGAAGCAAACCAAGAAACAGACTTGTAACTATAGAGAACAAATTGATGGTTACCAGAGGGGAGGTGGGTGGAGTGACGAGTGAAACTAGTGTTGGGAATTAAGAAGTGAACTTGTGATGAGCACTGAGTGATATATGCGCTCATTGAATCACTATATTATATACCTAAAACTAATATTACATGTATGTTAACTAACTAGAATTTAAATAAAAACTTAAAAAAGAAAAAGAAAAAAATTAATAGCACATTTAAAAAGCTGCAGGTAACAAAGATCAAAACATAACAAACAAAAACCAGCTGAAGATGAGGGATCCCAAACTGGCAGCTGTTAAGCCAAATTTGTCTCATAGTTGTTTGGCTGGCTCAAGCTTTGAAATTTTTGTTCATTTTGAATATTCAGTCTGGACATCTACTTTCTAATTTGCCATTTGCCCATAAATCATCCCTTTTGCTTATATTAGACCTATTTCTAACATCTTTCTTATCTACTTGGCCACTTAGCATTTGAATCTGTGATCCCACTTCTCTGGGAAGGTCATGTGAACAGAGTACCCTGTAACTTACAATTTGTAGCCCTTGCTCTTTCAGACTTAAAAATTATACTATGGTTGGGGCGCCTGGGTGGCTCAGTGGGTTCAGCGTCTGCCTTCAGCTCAGGTCATGATCCCAGGGTCCTGGGATCAAGCCCCACATCAAGCCCCACATCGAGCCCTGCATCGAGCCCTGAATTGGGCTTCCTGCTCAGCAGGGAGCCTGCTTCTCCCTCTTCTCCGCTTGTGCTCTCTCTATCTGCTTGTGCGCTCTCACTATCTATGTCGCTATCTCTGTCTCTCTCAGATAAATAAATAAAATCTTTTAAAAAATTATACTCTGGTTAACATAAATCACCAATGAAAATTTAACAAAACCAAATTTAGCAAAAAAAAAAAAAAAAGACAAACCCTTAGAATCCATATATATCCATATATACTCTCTATACTATACATTCTAGGAATAACCCTAAAGAAGACATTACATTCCTATTATTATGCAGCAGTTTGGAAGGAACTATAAGAAAAAAGAAAGGTAATTTGGAATAGTTCAGAATAATTAGCCACATTGTTTATATGTTATCACTTGTATTTAATAATATAAGTATATCAATATTTATATTAAATCTGGCTTATTTCTTCTTGATCACAAAAACAGAACAATGGGGTACCCGGAGTCTCTTAAGTACTCAGCAATACGGGCTCTAGTCCAGATCACAAATAAATTACTCATAAAGTACATATTGTTCTCCTCTGATATGGTTTTGCCATCAATATCCCTCCTTTCCTTTACAGTCAGCCTGAACCTCAACTTCACCTCAACTTCTGTAACCAAGTTCACTGTCAAAGCAAGAGCTCACCTTTCTCAAAGTGCACTTATTGTCTATATTAGATAACTACTCTTTAACAAGGATGGGTCTGCAAATTTCAGTACCAGTGTTCAGCACCCAAATTCAGTACATAATTTAGATAACTGTGATGTAATATTTTGCTTATTTATAATGTAAAATATCATTCAATAATTGGTATACATGTAGCTGAACCTCTCCTCAATTATAATATGAATACCTTGTTAGTAAGAATTCTCTCTTTTTTAGTACTTCGTAGTATTTGGAACAGTGTTAGATAATGCAGTACACATGTTACTGATCATCTGTTTTATTTAAAGTTTACCTTCTTGAGACTGAGTCAATGTAGCTTGAATTTCTGGAATCTGAGGAATGTAGATTTTCTGAGCTCAGTTTTGTTATATATAAAGTAAACTTAGTCTTCAACTTTTTAAAAAAGATTTTATTTATTTTATTTGACAGAGAGAGAGAAAGAGAGAGAGGGAGAACAGGCTGGGGGAGCCACAGGCAGAGAGAGGGAGATGCAGGCTCCCTGCAGGGAGCCTAATGACATGGGGCTCAATCCCAGGACCCTGAGATTGTGACCTGAGCCAAAGGCAGACGCTTAACCCACTGAGCCACCCAGGCACCCCTTTCTTCAACATTTTTTTTTAGATTTTATTTTTAAGTAATCTCTACACCCAACATGGGCTCAATTCACAACCCCAAGACTAAGAGTCACACGCTCCACTGACTGAGCCAGCCAGGTGCCCCAGTCTTCTTCAACTTTGAGGTATTGAAGAGCATAAAAGACTGCAAATAAATAGAGTAAAATAAAAAGGTAATTACCTTAACTTTTACTTCCAAAACACAAAAGAGAGCATTATCTATTTAGACTTTATATTTGGGGAAAGATCCAATAAGAGATTGAGTTTGATTATTTCTTTAGCCAAATTTTTATTTAATTAATCAAGGATAACACAAACACATCTGTTTACATAACCAATGGAATCACCCTTTATTGAGATGAGAGATTCTTAATGTCCCCTGCTCTGTTTTTAGTGTTGAAGAAATCATTGTCTTGGGAGGAAACCATTGTACTGATGGATATCATTGAGAAAATGCTTTCTTCCTTGAGTTGTAACTTATGCTCCTTAACATCTACCCATCAGATATTTTCTTTCTCTCTCTCTTTTTTAAAGATTTTATTTATTTGAGAGAGAGAGAGAGAGAGGTAGCAAGAGCACAAGCAGGGAGGAGAGGGAGAAGCAGACTCCATACTGAGCAGGGAGCCTGATGCAGGGCTCAATCCCAGGACCCTGAGATCATGACCTGAGCTGAAGGCAGATGCTTAACCAACTGAGCCACCCAGGCACCCCTGATGGGTGCTTTAAATAACTGATAAACATTTAAATTGGAGCTGGATAATAAGAATGTACAGGTGTTCAATTTAGCACAGCCCAAAGTTAAGGGTGGCCTTGAGCATTCAAAGCATATTTCCAATTGGGTTATCCAAATCTCTTTAATTCTCAATTAGTAATCTGACCTTGTGGATAGAGATTTGAGGCATTCATTCATTCATTCAACAAGTATTTATTGAGTGCCTACTGTGTGCCAGATTGTGTTCTAAGCAATCCGTTTACATCAGTGATCAAAACAAAGATCCCTTCCCTGTAGAGCTTAGAGTCTAACAGGGGGATACAGACAATAAACAGTACACATAATGAAGGATAAGTTTTCTTGTATGTGATAAGTGATAGAGGCCACAGAGAAAAGAAAAGGAGCAGGGTAAAGTCATGGGGAGCACCAGGGAGTGAGCATAGTTTACAGTATAATGTAGAGTGATAAGGATAGATTACCTTAGGATGAGAACTGAGCAAAGATTTGAAGAAATGGAGGGAGTTAGATAATCTGGTGGAAGACTCTTCCAGAAAGAAGAAATAGCTGCTATGAGATCATCAGGGCAGATTTTACAAGGAGGCCTGTGTGGCTTAAGTGGAATGAGCAAAGGGGGAGGAAGGTAGGAGAAAGGGCTAGAAAGATAACAGAACATTGGACCTTGTAGGGACTTTGAGGTTGTTTTAAGGACTTAAGCTTTTCCCCTGAGTGAAATTAGGAGCTATTGCATGGTTCTGAGCTCATGAAAGAATGGAGTGACTACCAATTAATATATACAGGTAGTTACTTTCAAAAAATTAACTTTAACTGCTTTAACTTAAACTATTGCCTTCGCTTTATTGAGAGGTAAATTGTTTGAAAATGATCTCATGATTCAATAATTACAAAGATACAATTTACATTTAAAAAGTAAAAACTAGAACGCTAAGCATGTGCCAGGTCCATAGAAGCCCAGTAGAACAGGATGGGGCAGGCAGTTGTCAGGTGTGGAACATTCTCAGGCAAAGAATTGATGGTCCCCAAAAGGGTTTCCTCCGAATGAGAGGTAGGTCATCTATAGGCACAGTTGAGCATAAACTCTACTAGGTATCTTAGTGTGTTCTGAATAGAAGATATACGTAGCAGCCTTTTAAGGGCAAACATAACATTGTTGTCTCATAGCTGTACAGAAGTTGCCTACCATTATGGAACAGTGTGACCTAAAACTCATCATCACAATAAAAAATAGTTTCTTTTTATATTTGTAATTCAATTCTACTTTTCCTTAGACAACAGTAAAAGTTCAACATCAGCCTTGGCACTGACATGGGAGTTGATCATGAGAGGACACAACAAGGAACTTCAGGTGTCACAGGACAACTGCTCCATGCCTTCTAGTGGAAGCTGGCTCTCCTCAGAGAAGGTGGAGCTCAGTGGGCTCTTAGGGTTGGAGCTGTTTGCTGGAGTTGAGTGTTTGATGGAATATGAATGAGGCTTTTTGTCAAATTCCTAGTCAACACTAGACATACTTCTCAGAGGCATGGCTACTCCCAGCACTGATCCATCCATCAAGGGCCTTGAAATATACATCTTTTTTCTAGACTGAGCCTACAAAGGATTGGCTGATGCAGGACCTAGCCTATCCTCCAGGAAGGGAAGCAAAACATTCAGACTGAGAGCCATGTGGACTTGCATTCCATCACCAGGCCCTGTGTGAGTCATGAGGCTGAAATTGCTTAGGTTAATACAGTTTGGAAACTCATTTTGAGTCTCTCTCTCTCTCTTTTTTTACGATTTATTTATTTATTTTAGAAAGAGAGAGAGAGCATGCAGGGGGAGGGGCAGAGGGAGATGGAGAGAGAGAATCCAAGCAGACTCCCTGCTCAGTACAGAGCCCAATACAGGGCTCGATCCCATGACCCTGAGATCATGACCTGAGCCGAAATCAAGAGTCGGATGCTCAACCAACTGAGCCACCCAGGTGTCTCTTAAACATGGTTCAAATACTGTTCACCCATGTTGTAATCCCCCTTGTTTTAGAACCTTAAAGACAAATCACATTTGCGTGTGTGGCACCTTTAGAACTGTTCCAGAGAACTTGTTCTTAAAGTAGATTAAGATGGGAGCTCACAGTTGAGGAGGTTGAGGATGCATTAAGAGTTTAGTGGTCTTATTCTTCTCAGCCCAGTGATTTGAACTCATTCCACAGTCTTAACATCATTGTGGTACATTTTAGTTTCTGCACGCATGACTTTTGTTGTGAGTTCATGTGTAATCCCATATGGCTGAAGCGAAGCAAGTATGTGTCCTTACTGAGCTCCACAGAATAAAAGGGCATCAAAAGATTACAGTGACAAGAACATAACTGAGGGGCAACTGGAATTTACTAGGCTTAGAGATTGCTCATCTTCACGGATGCTCAACAAAGAGAACCCAGAAGGGCAGGCAACACAAAGCTTAATTTTGAACATTGCCATCCACTGGACAGTTCCTGGAGCCATAGTTTCATTGAACTTTCTGTGAGAAATTTTAGCTCTATGGATTTCATAGCAAAAGATCAGGCATTTCACTTCAATAGACAGGTTGAAGAACTCTTCCTAAGTGTTGAAGTTACAATGAATAGGCAGTCTTTTATTTTTGGGAGGTTGGTTATCAAAGCCCCCTTCTACCCTCTCAAAGGAAGAATATGGAAAAAAATGGAGCATGGTCCCAGCAATCCAACTATTCCAATAACAGAAGGGCTTTAATTTTCTCTTTGGGAACAAGTTCAGTATGGTACACTTTCTTACAAACAGTAGCTTGAATGATCACATCACAGGCAATCTCTTTTAAATACAGTCATTTATTTATTTTTCTTAAAGACTTTATTTATTTATTTGCCAGAGAGAGAGAGCACAAGTAGGGCGAGCGGCAGGCAGAGGGAGAAGCAGACTCCCCTATGAGCAGGGATCCCGATACGGGACTTGATCCCAGGATCCTGGGATCATGACCTGAGCTGAAGGCAAATGCTTAACCGACTAAGCCACCCAGGCATCCCTAAATACAGTCTTTTTTTTTTTTTTTTAAGATTTTATTTATTTATTTGACACAGAGAGAGAGAGACAGTGAGAGAGGGAACACAAGCAGGGGGAGTGGAAGAGGGAGAAGCAGGCTTCCCTCTGAGCAGAGAGCCTGACATGGGGCTCGATCCCAGGACCCTGGGATCATGACCTGAGATGAAGGCAGACAATTAATGACTGAGCCACCCAGGCACCCCTAAATACAGTCTTTTAAACCAACTGCAATCTTAGATGATTTTCGGTAATGGCTGTCAGAATTACTTTAGTAAAAGGTAATATATTGTCATAGGCCTTTTGTAGAATATACACAACTTTATTTTTCAGTCTGTTTTTATGTAGGATAGACTGGAGTTTTTCTAGAACCCTAGCCAATTTCCTCTTTGCTTTCTCATTTTCTGTTAGAATAGATAGGGAACTGATCTTCAGGTTGTACCTAAGAGAGAAGCTGTCACCCTGAATTTATAAGGAATATCTGACTTCAGAGCATGTGTAACAACTAAAGCTAGGACAGAGCTAATCAGAAAATCTTTATCTCTAAAGTGTAAGATTGGTTCACAACAAAGTCAGGCTGGGTGGATTTGCCTTTGGGCAAATAATACAAAAATTTTGTACCAATACATGAACCTTTGCCATCCTTTCTCTGCACTGGTATGTTTTGGACCTTGTTGTATACTTTGTAGGGTATTCTTATGCCTTTCTGCATATCCACTTCAAGAGGCCTCTGGGACTGCCTAGAGGTTGGACAGACCTTGGGAGCACTGTCTTTGCAGGATGCATAGCGTGTGAATGAGCAAACCTCCAAGCCATAGCCTTGTTGAATTAGTCCAACCATAAGTGAGGTGCAATGACTGCAATGGGTAGGACTGGAAAATGATGTGATGTTAAATCAATGAGCTTTTTGACTTTGATCCAGCTGGCAAGAGAACCTGTGTGGTATCAATGAAACAGCAGCTGGTCTTCACTGCAGCTGAGACATGCCTTGCTCTTCTGAACTATGGGCATGAAAATTCATGGGGACACTTCTGGGTTTGGAGTTTATGTTTCTTACTAGCTGAGCCAGTTCTAAATTTCAGGTCATCTGCATGAGGTGCAATGTTTCAATACTTAGAAAATCTTGAAAATCTGGAATTTTGAGCTCTGTGTGTATTCTAAAGTCTTCTCCATATCATCTAATCTCTGCTTGTTGTTTCAGAATCCTTTAGCTCATTTCCATAGAGAGATTTGTATCTTTGACTTTTTTTCTCTGTTAATTTTGAACACGTTGCCTGGCCTGGTTGCCTGCCACAAATAAAAGGGTTGCCTGGCAAACCCTGCATACATGCCCAGCTTCTAACTATCCTGACCTTTACAAAGTGGATCCAGCGTTCTTGATCTCAGACTAGAACTTTTCAGTCTTGCCCTCTTTGGTCATCTTGGAAACAAGAGCTTGAAAATACTCCTGAACATCTTTCTCATTGATGATCCAATGCATGGTTTTGCAATTTAAGCTTCCCTCCAGGCAACCTTCTCTTAGCTGCCAGATCCTTAAACTCATGTTCATATTATTTATTTTGAGCTGTTAGGTTATCCACAATAGATCAAAGCCTTTCATATTCACCCTTTAATTTCTTGTTTTCTTCACACCTCATTGCACTTTCTTTTTCAAATATGTACTTTTTACTGTGTCTTCTGGCTTTTCCATTTTATCGTGATGGTCTTGTTTTGACTTTAATAATTTCTCTTTTAACTTTAATATTTCTTTCTGCAGGATAAACTGATGATTTTGAATCACACACTTCATATTTTGCGTTTTTCTTTTTTGCTTCTAAGACACTGGAGGCTTCACATCCAACACATTTCTCTTCATTAAACAAGACTTTCTTTTCAAGTTCAGATTTTATTTTAGAAATCTCTTGCTGATTTTCCAGAGTGGCACTTGGACCTTACCCTCCTTGCTTCATCATGAACACCTCAAGCTCACTTCCTATTTGTTTCAAAGAAGTTCTGTCTCACCTCAAGCTCACTTCCTATTTGTTTCAAAGAAGTTCTGTCTGCATTGATGAAGCCGGTGTTCCTTTGAAGCCTTGGCAAAAGTATACTCACACTAAGCTAGTTCTTTCCTGAACATCTTGGATTCAGAGATTTCCTGTTTCATGGAGTCACTTTTCTGCAAGTCCATTTCCACCTCTTCTTTGTCATTAAGCTTTCTGGAAGTTAGCTTCTGTAAGCCGGGCATGCTCTTATCTCTGAGAATTCCTACAGGGCCAGCTTTTGCTACTGAGAGAGGGGTCTTTGTGGGTTTGTTTTGTTTTGTTTTGTCTGGGATTTGGGGTTGTCGGAAGGTTCAACCAGTTGTTTATGAAAATCTTTTCCTGCCTCATGCTGCAGTCCTGTTTTTTTTTAAGATTTTGTTTTATTATTATTATTATTTTAAGTAATCTCCACACCCAACATGGGACTTGAACTCAATGACCCAGATATCAAGAGTTGGATGCTCTATGGACTGAGTCAGTCAGGCACCCCACAGTCCTGGTTTTCTAGTCTTTTCAATCTAGGTGTGGATCTTCATGTTCTTGGCAAAATTGTCACTGTATTCTTAAGTTTCTTAAGACTATTTGAATCAGCTATTTATTCTTCAAATATACACTTTCTTCATTAATTTTTTTTTTAAAGATTTTATTTATTTGACAGAGAGAGACACAATGAGAGAGGGAACACAAGCAGGAGGAGAGAGAGGGAGAAGCAGGCTTCCCGCCGAGCAGGGAGCCCGATATGGGGCTCGATCCCAGGACCCTGGGACCATGACCTGAACCGAAGGCAGACGCTTAACGACTGAGCCACCCAGGGGCCCCTCTTCATTAAATTTTTAATTTCTTTTTCTGGATTTGAGTTTCTATGACATTAAGTGAACAATGAAAGGAATGTAGAGTCTTTGCATTCTGCTAATTCCTACTCAGTTCCAGTTTCCCTTCTTCTAATCTTCATGCTCTTTCATAAGTTCAGTTTGCAAGCTTTTTTTCTAAGTTCTGCTGCACATCCTCATATGTGGTTAATGTATTTATTGGACTGCATCGTGCTGTTCAGAGATCCTATGATATTGTCATTTATAGTAAGACACACACACACACACACACACAATCTTCATCCAGTTTCTGTCCCAAAGCTCCCAAAACGCTTGGAATTTCCTAAGTGATAAGAATGACAGTGGTGTCTTTTGTTATGTTAATAAGTGACTTTTGGACTTTAACAGTTCCAAAAGTTTTGGAAATAGTACGGTTTCTATATCACTCACACCCAGTTTCCCTTCTTGTTAGCATCTGACATTATTATGGCACCTTTGTCACAACTCATAAATGTATACTGATACCTTATTGTTAACTAAAGTTTACACTTTTTTCACATTTCCTTATTTGCCTTAATGTTTTGCTCCTTGAGGAGCCTATCTAGGACACCACATTGCATCTAGTTATCCTGTCTCCTTAGGTTCCACTTGGCCGTGACAGTTTCTCAGACTCAAGTTGTATTTCGAGTACTTGTCAGGTATTTTGTCCAGTGTTCCTCATTTTGGTTTTGTCTGATGTGTTTCTCATGATTAGACTTGACTTATATAGGTGTAGAGGCAGAAGACCACTGAGGTAAAACACCATTCTCATCACATTTTATCAAGGGAACATGCTATCACCAGGACATATCACTGTTAATGTTAACCTTGGTCATCTACCTAAGATAAACTGTCAGATTTCTCCACTGAAGTTATACTTTCTTCCCCTTTTCTATACTGTACTCTTTGGAATGAAGTCATTATGCTGTGCCTCCACTTAAGGAGCTGGGAGTTATACGCCACCTCTTTGAGGAGCTTGAGTATTCACATACATAAATTACTTGGAATTGTTCTTCAAAGGAGATTTGTGTGTTTTCTTCAGTTTATTTTTATTTATTCAATCATTTATTTATATTATTTTGGGATTCTTGGGTATTTATTTTAAACCCTGGATTATAATCTTAAACTACTTTATGTATTTTGGTGCTCACATTTTTCCAGTTTTGGCTATTGGGAACTCGTTCTGTTGGCTTCTTTGTCCCTTTGACACTTCCTCATCTTTGTGGTTATTTTTTAGAATATGCATACTCTCACTACAAGATGCTTTACAGCCATTATACATATTCCTGTCCCAACCCTGGAATTGGCCATTTCTCTAAGAAGTCCTGATGCCTTTTATTGGAGGATGGTATCATGTATTGGAAAGTGAGTGCCAAGTGTGCTCATTGCCACTGGGATGTCAATACTTCTGATCCACCTCAGCTGACAGAGCAAGGAAATATATGTGTGTGTACTAACTCCTACCCATACACATATCTATAAATGTTTCTATATGTATCCATCCATATCTATATTAAACTAAAACATGAGTTCTTTCTGCTATCTCCAATTCTAATCCAATACCACATGGATCATTCTAACCTTTCCCCATTGTTTTTCTGTAACCTCTTGATTCAACAGTGAGGGATCTGTATCCATCATCCTCCATCTATTAAATTGTTAAATTTGGTTTACATGTGTAGTACTTTTGGTATTGGTAACCTGCAACACCATGGGAACCGACCTTATCAACCATGTTTTTATTGCTAATGTTCAGCTTACTAAGAAACTTGTATAAAATTATTTTTAAGTTGTACAAATGCATTACTTACATAGCAAAACTTTGATGTTTTAGTGAATGTTAATCTACATATTATGTTCTAAACGAGGGCCAATTAGAGATGCACAGTAAGAATGGCGCAGGGGATGTTTGGTAGATGAGTTTGAATTAAACTCAGGGCTGGTTTTCCACTCGCACACAGTTGGCATATATTTGCCAGTGGATCAAGTCTTGAGGAACTTCTTTGCTAGATGGTAACTGGCCACTGTCTTCGCTGCCCACACCTGATGCCTGGGCTGTCTACCCATGCTCTCCGGACCTCGTAACCTATTCAAGACCTAGTAACTGAAAGGTTAATGCCTGATACAGTCAGGATTCTTCAGGAGCCTGTGCTATTTATCTGTAGTTCCCTTTTATATTGTAGGATTCATTAGCAATGGAAGCTAATTCTTCTGAACATCACCCTTTTTCCATATGAAACATGATGGTGTTTCCAAAACACATTGTTACTATATTTTTAATAACATCAGGAGCAGTGGTCCTGCACATTTGGGATTGGCTGGTATTTAAAAGCTTCAGTGACATTTATAACAAAGCGGTCGCTGAAATGTCTCCTCTATGAATTTCTTGGCACACAGACTCCTGCATTGTGTCTGATTTAGTTACCCACTCTAAGCTACTATTAATTAGTGCTTTTCTTTTTTATTTATTTATTTACTTATTTGAGAGAGAGAGAATGAGAGACAGAGAGCACAAGAGGGAAGAGGGTCAGAGGGAGAAGCAGACTCCCCGCTGAGCAGGGAGCCCGATGTGGGACTCAATCCCCAGACTTGAGGATCATGACCTGAGCCGAAGGCAGTCGCCCAACCAACTGAGCCACCCAGGCGCCCAATTAGTGCTTTTCTAATTATGGGCAAGATATGTTTTAGCAGAATTCTTGGGTTTTTCTTAAAAATAATTGGGCACAATCCTGTTTATTTTGGTGTTTGCTGGGTTTAAAGTACTAGGTTATATAAGTTTTTTCAGACTTTAAAACACATATAAATGGGATCTTCCACATATATTTTAATGTTAACTTAATAGGAAGGTTAAAGAATAATTAAATTATCATTTTTACCTCATTTGTTAATATGATAATTAAGCATTCTACTCTAACTTTTTAAATTTTTTAAGGATTTTATTTATTTATTTATTTAATTTTTTAATTTAAATTCAGTTAATTAACATCTAGTGTATTATTAGTTTCAGAGGTAGAGTTCAGTGATTCATCAATCTTATATAACACCCAGTGCTCATTACCTCACAAGCCCTCCTTAATGTCTATCACCCAGTTACGCCATCCCCCCTCCAAGATTTTATTTATTTATTTGAGAGAGGGAGAGAGAGAGAGAGGGAGAGAGAGAACATGTGCAGTAGCGGGGGTGGGGGGTGGGTGAGGGGGTTGGGTAGAGGGAGAGGGAGAAGCAGACTCCCTGCTGAGCATGGAGCCCAATGTGGGGCTTGATTCCAGGACCCTGAGACCATGACCTGAGCCTAAGGCAGTGCTCAATGGACTGTGCCACCCAAGTGCCCCTCTACTCTAACTTTAAAGCTGAAGCAATGCTGAGTCTTTATCATGAAAGTATGGAATATTATGCTGATGGGAAATATATTTTAAAATGTATAAGTCTGATATTAAAACTGAGCATGTAAAACTTAATTATATTTACTGTTTTCTTATATGGCAGTAACATTTTGCCAAACTTGTTATGGAATCCTAAAATTTTTAGATGTATAATAAACCTTCCTATGCTCATTTCATTAACAAGACATTGCCATTCAAATGGAAATTACACTTTTTATTTATTTTTATATATTTTTAAGGTTTTATTTATTTATCTGAGAGAGAGAGTGAGAGAGAGAGAGCATGAGCAGGGGGGCAGAGGGAGAGGGAAAAGCAGACTCCCCTGCTGAGCAGGGAGCCCAATGTGGGGCTCGATCCCAAGATCTTGGGGACCCTGGGATCATGACCTGAGCCGAAGGCAAACACTTAACCAACTGAGCCACCCAGGCGCCCCAAGGAAATTATGCTTTTTAAAAACTTTCAATGCATACTGTGGTGTTTGGGAAGGGTGCATCTGCGCGTGTTGGGTTGGATTCTAATATTTATAAAGAATTTTAAGCATGCCTCTTCTAGATACCTTATCTTTGTTTTTGAAAGAGATAGGAACCTGAATCACATAGAGGAGACCAGCAGAAAAATGAGTCAGACCCAGAGTTAAACCATTTGGAATGCACTCAGGTTGGCAACAGTATAGTAACTGTAATGTAGATAAATTAATATTTGGTCCTTATGTGTTTTTCTCGGATGAATGCATTAAATATATATTTTTCAAAATACATAAAGTGAGTTAAGTATATCTAAGGAACAATACCATATAGCTAGAAGCAACTTTTGAGGTACTCAAAGCTCCCTTAAGGATTAAGAAGAATAACACTCTAGGACATTTTCATCTTTTGGAAACTTCATACTTAGTGTGAACTAAGAATGTGTTGAATGTTTAGATTTGCTTTTAAACATATGCTGGCTTCTAGGTTTGTCTACTCTGAATTTCAAATTCCTCCAGACACATTCCCTGGTATTGTTGATCTATTATTAAAAAAATAGTTTTGTTCAGGTAGTTTAGGAAGGGCATATTGGGTTTTTCTCCATTGACTAGTGAGATTAGCTTTATGTTGTATATAGCTTTTTTTTTAATTGTATTTTATTATGTTATGTTAATCACCATACAATACATCATTAGTTTTTGATGTGGTGATCCACGATTCATTGTTTTCGTGTAACACCCAGTGCTCCATGCAGTACGTGCCCTCCTTAATACCCATCACCGGGCTAACCCATCCCCCCACCTACCCTCCCCTCTAAAACCCTCAGTTTGTTTCTCAGAGTCCATAGTCTCTCATGGTTCATCTCTCCCTCCAATTTCACCCCCCTTCATTTTTCCCTTCCTTCTCCTAATGTCCACCATGCTATTCCTTATGTTCTACAATTAAGTGAAACCATATGATAATTGATTTTCTCTGCTTGACTTATTTCAGCTAGCATGATCTCCTCCAGTCCCATCCATGTTGATGTAAAAGTTGGGTATTCATCCTTTCTGATGGCTGAGTAATATTCCATTGTATATATGGGCCACATCTTTATCCATTTGTCTGTTGAAGGGCATCTCAGCTCTTTCCACAATTTGGCTATTGTGGACATTGCTGCTATGAACATTGGGGTGCATATGGCCCTTCTTTTCACTACATCTGTGTCTTTGGGGTAAATACCCAGAAGTGCAATTGCTGGGTCATAGGGTAGCTCTATTTTTAATTTTCTGAGGCACCTCCACACTGTTTTCCAAAGTGGCTGTACCAACTTGCATTCCCACCAACAGTGTAAGAAGGTTCCCCTTTCTCCACAACCTCTCCAACATTTGTTGTTTCTTGCCCTGTCCATTTTTGCCATTCTAACTGGTGTAAGGTGGTACCTCAATGTGGTTTTGATTTGAATTTCCCTGATGGCTAATGGTGATGAACATTTTTTCATGTGTCTTTTAGCCATTTGTATGTCTTCTTCAGAGAAGTGTCTGTTCATGTCTTCTGCCCACTTTTTGACTTGATTATTTGTTTTTTGGGTGTTGAGTTTGAGAAGTTCTTTATAGATCTTGGATACCAGCCCTTTATCTGATATGTCATTTGCAAATATCTTCTCCCATTCTGTGGGTTGCCTCCTTGTTTTGTTGACTGTTTCCTTTGCTGTGCAGAAGCTTTTTATCTTGAAGTCCCAAAAGTTCATTTTTGCTTTTGTTTCACTAGCCTTTGGAGATGTGTCTTGAAAGAAGTTGCTGTGGCCAATGTCAAAGAGGTTATTGCCTATGTTCTCCTCTAGGATTTTGATGGATTCCTGTCTCACATAAAGGTCTTTCATCCATTTTGAGTTTATCTTTGTGTAGGGTGTTAGAGAATGGTTGAGTTTCATTCTTCTTCATGTGGCTGTCCAATTTTCCCAGCATCATTTATTGAAAAGACTGTCTTTTTTCCATTGCATAATTTACCTGCTTTGTCGAAGATTATTTGACCATAGAGTTGAGGGTCCATATCTGGGCTCTCTATTCTGTTCCATTCGTCTATATGTCTGTTTTTGTGCTGGTACCATGCTGTCTTGGTGATCACAGCTTTGTAATATAGCTTGAAATCGGGCAACTTGATGCCCCCAGCTTTGTTTTTCTTTTTTAACATTTCCTTGGCGATTTGGGGTCTTTTCTGATTCCATATAAATTTTAAGATTGTTTGTTCCAGCACTTTGAAAAATGTCATTGGAATTTTGATGGGGATGGCATTGAAGGTATAGATTTCTCTGGGTAGCATAGACATTTTAGCAATGTTTCTTCTTCTGTTCCGTGAGCATGGAATGTTTTTACATCTTTTTGTGTCTTCTTCAATTTCTTTCATGAGTGTTCTGTTGTTCCTAGAGTATAGATCCTTTACCTCTTTGGTTAGGTTTATTCTGAGGTATCTTATGGTTTTTGGAGCTACTGTAAATGGAATCGTTATAGCTTTTGATTATAATCTTGGTTTGGGGACAATGTAGGGATATATTTATGCTAGAATTTCCAAATTCTGAACCCCCAGCAATAATTACACATTTGCAAAGAAATTTCCAATCAGTTCTAAATTTATACTTAGTGGAAGCCATACCAATTTTAATTTTCTACAACAGCAGAGTATGAATTAAGGGCATCTTGATTTATTGTCAGTTTATTGAATAATATTTTGCTTATTTTTAAAAGTTTTTTCCCTTGAAACAACATAGAGAAAATGACTTAAAACTTATTTGCTTATTTTAACAAATTATTGCAAGTAAATGCTCCTGTATCTACAGCTCTTGTCAAGAAATAGAACACTACTGGCACTCCAGAGGTCTGATGTATATCCTTTCCCAACCAAAGCATGTTATAAATTCTGTAGTTATTGGTTATTTTCAACTATTGTTTTCTGTAATTTGGGGCATTTTGTATAAAAGAGGTGATGTATTAATCAGGGTTTTCCAGAGATACAGAACCAGTAGGATGTGTGTATACAAAATAGGATGTGGTTATATATATACACACACACACACAGAGAGAAAGAAATTGGCTTACACAATTATGGAGGGCCTGGAGTTCCAAGGTACCATAATGATAGGTACCTGCCATATAGTTGTCCAAATTCATACAATATATAACACCAAGAATGAACCCTAAGATAAACTATGGACTTTGGGTAACTGTGGTCAATATAGGTTTATCAAGTGCAACAAATGTACTTTCTGGTGTGGAACATTGATAATGGGGGAGGTTATATATGTGTGGAGGCAGGGGGTATATGAGAAATCTCTGTACCTTCTTCTTAATTTTTTTTTTTTAGTTTCTACTTTTTAATTTAATTTAATTTATTTATTTTAATTCCAGTATAGTTAACATACAGTGTTATATTAGTTTCAGGTGTACAATATAGTGATTCAACAATTCCGTACATCAACCAGTGCTCATCACAAGTGCCCTTCTTAATCCCCATCACCTATTTCACCCATCCCTGTACCCAGCTCCCCTCAGGTAACCATCAGATTTTTCTCAATAGTAACAAGGGTGTTTCATGGCAAGATTTCATTCTTTATTATGGTTGAAGATCCTTTTAAAGTTTGCTGTGAAGCTACGAAGTACTTAAAAAATTGTTATTCAAAAAAATTTCATTGGTATTTTGTGCAGAAATAGAAAAAAAATCCTTAAATGTATATGAAATCTGAAAGGACCCTGAATAGCCAAGAAGAACAAAGCTGGAAGCCTAACATTTCTGATTTCAAAACATATTAGAACGCTATCATAATCAAACTAGTATGGTATTGGTATAAGGACAGATAAATAGACCAATGGAACAGAATAGAGAGCTTGTATGTATGACCAAATGATCTTTGAAAATAGTGCCATGACTACCAAATTAGGAAAGGATAGTCTTTTCAACAAATGATGTTGGGAACACTGGGTATACATGTAAAAAAATGAAGAGAGACCCTTATTTTACATCATATACAAAAATTAACTCTAAATGGATTAAAGACTGTAAGAATGAAAGCTATAAAACTCCTAGAAGAAAACAGGAGAAAAGCTTCAAGGCATTGGCATGGGCAATAGTTTTTGAGATATGACTCTAAAAGCACATATAGTAGATGCAAAAGTAGACAAATGTAACTACATCAAACTTGAAAACTTCTGCACAGCAAAGGAAATAATCAAGAGTGATTACTACAAATCACAAATTACTTTAAAATGGGAGAAAATAGTCACACACCATATATCAGATAAGGGGTTAATATCCAGAAATATATAAAGAACTTCTGTAACCCAACAAAAATGAAAAACAACTAACTAGTTGGCAAAAGAGTTGAATAGACATTTCTGTAAAAATGATATGCTGCCTACAAGAGACCCATTTTAGACCTAAAGACACTTGCATATTGAAAGTGAGAGGATAGAGAAACATTAATCATGCAAATGGATGTCAAAAGAAAGCCAGAGTAGCAATACTTATATTGGACAAACTAGACTTTAAAACAAACACTGTAACAGGACACAAAGAAGGACACACTATATAATCATAAAGGGGAAAATCCAATAAGGAGTTATAACAATTATAAATACTTATGGACCCAACATGGGAGCACCCAAATATATAAAACAATTAATAACAAACATAAAGGAACTAATTGATAATAATACAGTAGTAATAGGGGACTTTAACACCCCACTGACATCAATGGACAGATCATCTAAACAGAATATCAGCAAGGAAACAATGGCTCTGAATGACACACTGTAACAAATGGATTTAACAGAGCATTCCATCCTAAAACAGCAGAATACATATTCTTTTCAAGTGCACATGGAACATTCTCCAGAATAGATCACATATTAGCCCACAAAACAAACTTCAACAAATTCAAGAAGATCAAAATCATAACATGCGTATTTTCTGACCACAACTGTATGAAACTAGAAGTCAATCACAAGAAAAAACCTGGGAAGACCACAAATACATGGGGGTTAAATAATGTGCTACTAAACAATGAATGGATCAACCAGGAAATCAAAGAAGAATTTAAAAAGTACATGGAAACAAATGAAAATAAAAACACAATTGTTCAAAACCTCTGGGATGCAGCAAAAGTGGTTCTAAGAGGGAAGTTCATAGCAATACAGGCCTACCTCAGGAGGTAAGAGAAAATCTAGAATAAACAACCTAATCTTGCACCTAAAAGAACCAGAAAAAGAAAAACAAACAAAACCTAAAACCAGCAGAGGGAAGGAAATAATAAAGATCAGAGAAAAATAAATGATATAGAAACTAAAAAAAATAATAGAACAGATCAGTGAAACCAGAAGCTGTTTCTTTGAAAAAAATCAATAAAATTGATAAATGTCTAGCCAGACTTATGAAGAAAAAAAAGAGAAAGGACTCAAATAAATAAAATCACAAATGAGAGAAGAGAAATAACAACCAACACTACAGAAATACAATCATAAGAGAATATTATGAAAAACTATATGCCAACAAAATTGGACAACCTAGAAGAAATCAATAAATTCCCAGAAACATAAACTACCAAAACTGGGGGTGCCTGGGTGGCTCAGTCAGTTAAGCGTCTGCCTTCAGCTCAGGTCATGATCCCAGGATTCTGGGATAGAGCCCCGTGTCAGGTTCCCTGCTCAGCAGGGAAGATGTGGTATATATACGTGATAGAATATTATTTATCCATAAAAAAGAATGAAATCTTGCTGTTTGCAATGATATGGATGGAGCTAGAGAGTACAATGCTAACCAAAATAATACAGTCAGAGAAAGATAAATACTATATGATTTCACTCATTTGGAATTTAAGAAACAAAACAAACAAAAGGAAAAAAATAAGAGAGAGAGAGATCAAGAAACTGACTCTTAGTTATAGAAAGCAAACTGATGGATACCAGAGGGGAGGTAGGTGAGAAGATGGGTTAAATAGGTGATGGGGATTAAGGAGGGCCCTTGTGATGAGTATTGGGTGATGTATGAAAGTGTTGGATCACTATATTATACTCCTGAAACTAATATAACACTGTATGTTAAGTAACTGGAATTAAAAGTTTAAAAAGAGTCCATTGATAGATGAATGTATAAAGAAAATGTGGTATATACATAGAATATTATTCAGCCTTAAAAAAGAAGAAACTCTATGTCATGGGCAAACCTTGAGGACATTATGCTAAATAAAATAAACCAAGTACAAAAAGACGAATACTGTATGATTCCACTTCTATGAGATACTGAAAATAATTAAACTTCTAGTAACAGAAAATAGAATAGTGATTGCCAGGGAATGGTGGAGGGGGAAACAGGGAGTTGTTCAATGCGTATATAGTTTAAGTAATGCAAGATGTGAAAGTTCTAGGGATCTATTACACAATATTATGCACAAAGTTAAAAACACTGTAGTGTATATGTGAAAATTGCTTAGGGTAAATTGGAATTATGTGTTTTTATCATAATATTTAAAAAGTGGGTTGATTAGTGCACCTCTTAGTGCCTCTTTAAGGTGTGGGACATGCTGCTCAGCCATGTGGAACGTGATCAGCTGACTACCTCTATTTATTACCTCCTACATCTTGGCCACCTGGCTTGAAGTTAATCCTACTCATACAACTTCCTTTCACAATTAGGGATCGAATGTGGCACTTTTGGGGTCCATGCTGATGACTACAAAGCAGTCTTTTCTGGTAGTTCAAATGTTTCTGGAATGCGGATGTCACCCTCTCTCCATCCACCCATCCATCTACACATCTAATTCCATATATGCAGTCAAAACTTCAAAGTATCTTTTGTGTGCTATGCACTGGTCTTTCCCCTTAAAGCACTTTCAACCAGATGAAAGTGGTAAGATATTTGTGTGAAAGTGGTTGTGGAAAGAGAAAGGGCAGAAGTCCAGAGCAGTAAATAAACTACTGGACAGATGCTGTAAGGAGGTGAGATCTATAGTGGTGGGAGTTGGAAAGAATAAAAAGGGATGGATGGAAAAGGAGTAATTTTTGATGGAATAAACAACAGCATGTGCAGACTGATGGCAATGTGTGGGGCCTCTAAAATCTTTTGAAAGGAGGGGCACCTAGGTGGCTCAGTCAGTTGAGCATCCAGCTCTTGGTTTTGGCTCAGGTCGTTAACTCGGGGTCGTGGGATTGAGCCCCAAGTCGGGTTCCCTGCTCAGTAGGGAGTCTGCTTCTCTCCCTCTTGTTCTGCCCCTTCCCTGCTTGCACATGCTGTCTCTTTCTCTCTAAAATAAATAAATTTTTAAAAATCTTTTGAAAGAAAATAGTACTAAAAGGCACCATGTATACATGTGAATAGGGCCCTGTGCAATCATAGACCAATCTCTGTAACTTGCTCTAAACACCTAGAAAATTTAGTCTTTAAAACAAAATTTAAGCCTTGATAACAGAAGTTGTGTCCTGATTATAACTAGTACAGTTTCAAAATGGCAGGATTTTTTTTCTTGTTAGTTTGTTGTGATTAATAAAGTATTTTATTTTATTTGCTAATAACATACCCTCTATGTTACTCAACTCCCAGATAGAACCTTTGCAGTAGCTAGTAAAACCTCAAACCTAATTATTCAATTTATTGAAACGGGCATGCAAATTGATTTGGTTCTATATCCTTTTTGATGCCTCCCTTTCCTTCCCCCTACACTCTGTTAATTTCTTGGTAACTGTTAAATTCAACGTTTATTATATAGTAAGGGATTATTTTCCAGTTTCCTAGTCCAGCAGTAAATCTTAGCTCCACAATTTTAATAACCTAGTCCCTGTAACCATGAGAGTCAGTCTTCACCTGGATTTTGCAGCCATCACATGCATGTTTGTAAACATTCAAATGTGACCTTTTCCAGTGACTTAGCTATACTGCATTCTTGTTACTATGGGAAAAGTCAACAAAAAGAAGCATTAACATCATGAAGTTAAATTCATTTCTCCCCTGCTGAAGTGCAAAAGGTAGTTCAGAATTCTACTTTTGGGCTTAAAGCTACACTTGTTTTCCATGCACTTTAAATGATCTTCATTTCAGTCTTGCATAAGCTAATGGGATCCTGGTGTGCTGTATTCTAGATTACATTCAAGGTGAAGAGCAGTGGTTTCATACTTTTCTAGGACTGCAAACTCTTTTAACATCAAACCAATTACCAGACCCTCTACTGTTTTTCTCTCTCTCTCTCTCTGTGTGTGTGTGTGTGTGTGTGTGTGAAAATCTGACCGAGGTTTACTCTAAGTTCAGCCACTCTTTAAAGCAAAAACTTCATTTTATTAACTATTAGAGCATTCATTGATGCCCAAAAATCAGTTTAAAAACATATGTTAGGCAAATTATTTGTCAGACTGTTTGGTGTACATAAGGCAATACAGAACCTGAGCTGTTTCCTAGGTTTCTGCTGCCCCTTAGCTATCTGCAGCCTAGAGATTAGGAACTATTTTCAAAGATGATGGAAATCTGCTGGTAATGTTATCCTCACAAGTCTATAACTTATATTCAATACAGGTGTTTTTGATGCATTTCACTGACCTTTTTTTGGAAGGGAACAAAACAATGCAGTACAAACATAGTTTGTTTCCCTATCACTGGACATACGTCCCATGGGAATATTCTGAAAAAGCTCATCTATCTTTGAAAAATTACATGAGATAGGCTACCTTATGCTATACTTTGTACACTGTAGTTCCTGGTTAATTTTATTTTTTGCTTCCCTTCTGAGCCATTCCTAGATGGTCAGGAGTCCCCAGATGACTCTACCCCCTGCAATCATATTTCTCTTGAAAGTGATGTCAGACTATCTGCTGGTTTCCCAAGCTACTGTGGTGATTTCATTACAACCTAGTTGTTCTCTAATATCTGTTCTCTTACTTAAACATCAATATTTTACCCTCAAGCTACAAATTTATAATCAACAGTTATTCTTCTTCAGCATCCCCCTAATCAATGACAGCACACATTTCATGTGTGGGATTTCAGGCATTGGATTGCATTGTTAGGGAAATACATTTTAATAAAAGTTTCTATCAGAGAGGTTTTTATCATGTTACAGAGTTGATGACCTCCTTTAATAAACTTGTAAGGCCAGCTCTGACCTTAGTTTCTGTTTATAAAAGCCTCTTCAATGGAATAGTTTAAGTCCAAGTATTTCAAGCGTAACTGTGCCTTCTTTTTGTTACGCTCATTAAAAAAAAAAAATCCTAAAATCTTCCTAGAGATAAAATGGGAATAACCTATAAATATTTTTTATAGGTTATGTTTTAGCTAGATCATGGCTGCCTTAAAATAAAATGCATTAACAAATTTGAAGGAACAATTTAATGAAAATGAGATTACTGTGCTCATAGGAGTTTCTGTCATCACAGTGGGAATTTAGCTTTTGGTTACCAGCAGGATGCAGATGTTGATTCACATAATATATTTAATGGCTTTTGCGTCTTCTCAAAATTCATTGGAATTAACTATTAAAGATGTAAGGATGCAAACAGAAGAAAAGCTATTGTATCATATAGTTTACAAATAATTCTTAGTCTCAGCTTTATTACATATTTTAAAGCTGATCGCATTACCAGAGCAATCTATTATATATCACATTCCTACTCCTTGGGCATTTAGACAGTGCTATTTAGTACTGTGTTAAAGTACTATGTATATCTTTCTGAATACTTAAAGTTTAAATTTTACCTTTATATCTTTTTGTATTGATAGTTATTTACATATATCTTTGTAAACACAAAAATTTGTAAGATCTGTAAATTTAGAGTATATATACTTATATAATTTTGCCCAAACATAAATATGTTTAGGGATTGATAATTTCTCTTTTTTGTCACAATTCATTCCTAAAAGCACATTTCGGAGTTTGTAAACAATAAGCTATAGTGTTTTCCTCTAGGAGCACTCTTGAAAATTTATATTGGTAGATACTAATCAGAGGTAATGTTTTATTTATTTTTTTAAAAGATTTTATTTATTTATTTGACAGAGAGAGACACAGCAAGAGAGGGAACACAAGCAGGGGGAGTGGGAGAGGGAGAAGCAGGCTTCCCGCTGAGCAGGGATCCCGATGTGGGGCTCGATCCCAGGACCCCAGGATCATGACCTGAGCCGAAGGCAGATGCTTAACGACTGAGCTACCCAGGCGCCCCAGAGGTAATGTTTTAAAATACCGAAGATACCCCCTATGAGAAATATTCAGATCTCTCAAATGTTTTACAGAAATCACAGTTTCTGCTTATTTTACCAGTATTGGGTATCTAGCAAGTGAGTTGACTCATGTGAAAATAACATAAATTTAAGTTGTTGCTAAAGGGACATATGTTTCTATACTTGTTGAATATCTACAGATCTCTTGTGTGATCTAAAGAATTCTCTGCCTTGGGGGTACCTAGGTGACTCAGTCTGTTGGGCGTCTGCCTTAGGCTCAAGTCATGATCCTAAGATCCCCAGGGTCTTGGGATAGAGCCCCACATCAGGCTCCCTGCTCAGCAGGGAGGCTGCTTCTCCCTCTACCTCTACCACTCGCCCTGCTTGTGCTTTCTCTCTCTTTCTCTTTCTCGTTCTCAAATAAATAAAATCTTAAAAAAATAAAAATAAAAGCATCTCTTTCAAAAAAAAAAAGAATTATCTGCCCTTATTCTGCTCTTGATGTAAATCAATGGAAAACATTCACATATGCAACATATTCCCATGGATTTAGGAAATTTTAGATTAAACCAAAAATCTATTTTAGGGCACTAAATTAGTTATAGTTGCTAGAATTATTAATTTTCATATATAACAGTGACTTCGTGAACTGCAGATAACATAATCTCTGAGTTATTGCAATACCTAGAAGAGTAGCTGTAAATCTACTCCCTATTTCCTCCTCTAAAGGAAGGATATTGAAAGACAAATAAGTGGGGGCCTGGGTGGCACAGTAGGTTAAGGGGCAAACTCTTGATTTCAGCTCAGGTCATGATCTCTGGATTCTGGGATGGAGCCCTGCATTGGGCTCCGTGCTCGGTGGGGAGTCTGCTTCAGTACTCTCTCTCTCCCTGTGCCCCTCCCCCTGCTCTCTCTCTCTAAAATAAATACATAAATCTTAAAAAAAAATGACATATAAGTGAGAGTCACATTATCATCAGGAATATTTGAGTCTGCTTTGATTTTTGAAAATAAATGAAAACAAGAACTTTATTCCTCATTAACAAAATGATTTGTGATAGAAACATTCTTATGTTTTACAACACCATGTATGAACTCTTATCATTACAAATATATTACTGCATCAGAATTAAAATTTACTTGTCTTGTCAATTGTCCTAACACACATATGCTACCCATAGTTCATATTACATATTTAAATAAGCATCGATGAACCCTTTTGTGCATAAATAAATTTACATGTGAATATTTTTGTTACCAGTTATTAAGTTGAGAAGCATGTTTTTTAAAGATTTTATTTATTTATTTGAGAGTGAGAAAGTGGAGGGAGAAGCAGAGGGGGAGGGAGAGGGACAAGCAGACTCCACACTGAGGGTGGAGCCCAACACAGGGCTTGATCTCGGGACCCTTAGATCATGACCTGAGCTGAACCAAGGGTTGGTGGCTTAACTGACTGAGCCACCCAGGTGCCTGGAGAAATACTTTGAATAGATACGAGAAGTACAATCAACTTTAGAAAGCTTGTTGAATGAAATTTGTTTTCTGTAATAACTGTCTCTGAAGCAAACATAGGCATTCAAAATCAATTTCATTGATTATGTTTTCTTTAACTAGTAGGTGGATGGTAATAAGCATTTCTTTTGGATGGTGAGAGTGGTGGTAGTGGATTTATTATATAAAGCACTTTCAAAGTGTTGACCCAGCATGGGTTTTTTTCCTTCTATTTCTGAGTTTATTTAGCCCTATTACAAGACTTGTGGTGTATCAGTCTAAAGCACTGTTAGCAGTAAACTCTTCATTAACCGTAGGCACTGCCTATTTTGTTAACATGTAATTTTTAGTTTAGTTGCCTTGTCGAGAAAGCTTATATACACAACCATATTAAGACTAGTGAGACCTGCTCCTAAAAACCACATACTGGAACCTTGTTGCCTCATCTTGCTCTGACCCTATTTCTATGATTAAAGCCATATTTAATTGAATTCCTTTGTGGACACAAGATCTGTCTTTCATTAATACAAATAGGAATAGAACCTTAGTTAAGAGCAGAAAGATATAAATAATATCACAATTTTACAGTACATAGCATATTTTCAATAGGCCTTCACTGTAGTTCATATGCTATTGGTAAGCAATAAAATACTGTAATTACAAAGTCCTTTATCACAAATATTTACCATGAAGATTCAAAGTTGCAAGCCCAGCATAATTCGGAAAGACGAGAATAAGGGTTGTTTATCTTCACTGATGGGAAAAGTCAGATATGAGATTTGAATGTTAGGATTACCCAGTTAATGACCAAGGTGATGAATGGTGAGACTTTGCACACTTTCCCTAATATGTTATACATAGTCATCATGTCATTCAACTTCAAAATCGTGGTGCTTAAAACCATCGTTTGCATTGTAGTGGTTATTCTCCACTGTGAATTTAAAACTTTTTGAGTGATTTACACTGATGTTTTTGTTTATTAAAAGGTATTTTTGTTTGCTTTCCCCTTTTATAGCAGACTGTGACTTTCCCCCTACAATTTGGCAATGAGGAGAAATGGAAAATTGAATTAAGATAGTAATGTGTGCCTGGATTTGGAGAGAGGGATATGGTATTTATATGGGCACACAAGTCTGTGTGTGTGTGTGTCCAATATATTGGGGAAACGGATGTATTAGATGAATCAAATTAGATTGCCATTTTTGTACTTGACAGTTTCATATGGTTCAACCCAATATTTAAAAATTCTTCTGATGCAACCAGTTTTAGTAGTGATCTAATAAGTACCACTACAGCTCCAGGCATATGCCATAATTATACTCACACTATCCAAAAGTTATCATTTTTTTAATAAGAGGAAATAGAAGCCTAAAATAACATCATGAAGCTATTAATATACAAGTGAGAGTTACATCATTATCAGGAAAACTTTGAGTCTAATTCAATAAAAATCAATACATATTTCAAAAATTCTACTTTATTAATGACTAAAAATATGAATCACGATGCCATCACAAGAGATTGAGACATGCTTGAGTGTTCCAACATCAAAAACTGCTTATCTAGGGGGCACCTGGGTGACTCAGATGGTTAAGCATCTGCCTTTGGCTCGAGTCATGATCCTGGGGTCCTGGGATCGAACCCCACATTGGGCTCCTGGCTCAGAGGGGAGCCTGCTTCTCCCTCTCCCCCTCTCCCCAGCTCATGCTCGCTCTCTCTCTGTATCTCTGTCAAATGATTAAAATTAAAAAAAAAACTTATCTAGGATTAAACTGATAAGCTCACTGAAAGAAAATAGTAGTATCTCTATATTAGGTTTGGTTAAAATTTACACAGACATTAGAATGATACATTAAATAAACAAATGAAATTTGTACAAATAAAATTGAAGTAAATACATTCTCGTTTCCATAATAGTAGTTTTAAATAATTTACTGATTTACGTAGCTCTTTAATTTGATTCATAAACTACGTTAATGAAGTTTTCTGATCTGAAACAAATCGGAATTATCATTCTTTAATTACTTCCCTGAGTATTTATATAAAAGAAACAACAGAACTCTCTAAGATACATGGAAATTATAAAAGCAGTGTCCATAATCTTAGTTTTCTGTGTTTAATAGGAGACTGAAAGCATCCATGCTGTGAAAACATAGTCATTATAAATGTTCATTTTTAGAATCATGTTATTAGATCATTCCAACTGTGAATCAGTGACATCTATTGTATAGTGATTTATACCAGAGATCAACAGATTTTTGTCATAGAATCTTTAGCAAAAGTTAGACAAATGATTTTATTGAATAAACTAACTTAAATCCTACAAAATGTGGACCAATAAAAGAGTAATACATTGTGTTTAGAAATCAAATTATGCAAAAAGGATGCATCATATTAAAAGTATTATCATAAGAATAATTGGTTTATACTGAATTAGATAAAATATCTTCCTAATTCTTAGTTTCTTGTGGCTCTGAAAGACTGCTATTATTAATTCCTTGGTGGAATTCAAAAGAATTTATTTCCTATAGTTCTCATCTCGAGGACTGCATGCATGGCCTGAAGTTTGTATAGAGGGGCAATAATTTCTGACTGTGTTACTTGGAAGGAGATGTACTGATTCTGTAAATTTGTACCTACAGGACATAAAACAAATTTATACACTTATTTTCTCATACTGTTGCAAAAGGCATCTGGTTTCTTTTTCATCTTCTGTTGCTGCTGTCCTGCCCTGCACTTTTCAGTTTGGGGATCTGGCTCAGTAGTTTTTAGCCCTGAGAACTACTGACCTAGCTGCTTGGAGTGAGTCCTTCCAGAAGGCTTTACACAACCCAAATGTGGGACCATTGAGGGCAAGGTTGATAAAGAAATGGGTGTTTACATGGTTTCAAAGTCTCACCTACAGATTACTTATTAATCACTGAGGGAGAAAGATAGATTTAACATGAGAACATTTGGTGGATACCACCATAAGCAAATTACCAAACTCAGCATTACTAATGACTTGGCACTCTGACCTGCTGTGCTTCTTAATGGTTCTCTTCCTGAGAACTATACTGCAGTACATAGAAATTTTTCTTGCAGAAAAAATGTAAACGCCTCCAATCATGAAAGGACAGCAGAGATTTCAGATAGCTGGCCTTGACCCTTGAAAGTATGTCAATGCCATGAAGGACCAAAGAAGGCTGTCCTAGATTAAAGGAGACTAAATTCAATGGGTGGTCCCAGTTTGGACTCTGACACTACTGGGACTTTTGAGTATGTACTACAAATTAAATAATGTTGTTATATAATTTAAATTTTACATTTAAATTGTTAAATTAAATTTAAATTTATAAATGTTAAATTTCTTGGCTGTAGTGATGGAATTGCTGTTATATAGGAGAATTTTTTTCTTAGACGAGGCATGCTAAATATTTAGGGGTGTGCGTGTGTGTGCATGTGCATGTACACACAAGCATATACCTTAAGAAAATACATTGCAAATAAAACAGGGCAAAAATAAGAGGAAGGTATTGTAGGAGCCAAGGGAAGGCTACCCCAAGATGGGCCACTTTGGCATGAAGAATATTCTGAGCTGAAGGCAACTGAGATCCTAGGGGCTCAAGAGAAACTTTTGCCCCTCCCTTAACTACATAAAAGAATCTATGGTCGGGGGGGGGGGGGGGGAGGCTTAATTGAGAGGTCTTTTCCAGAATAAGGACAATTAGCAGAGGCAAATTTTATTTTACTGACCCAACTGTATGGCAAGGCAAACATCTAATTAGCAAACATCTGCTTGTCTTCTCATTGCCCTATGAGGTGCATTCCTTTCCTCTGAGTCCCATACCCTTATCCTCTTCCTTCTCCTTAGTTTAAGATGACATATATACCTCATTCTGCCTGTATTTGGAATTTCCATGTCAGTGTGGATTCCTGTATGTACACTATTTGATATTCTCTTGTTAATCTTGACCTTGAAAGACCTCAAAGGGGACAAGATGTTCTTGCTCCCCAACAGCAGAAAGCAGCTATGGCAAAATGTTAATTGGTGAGCTAATGGAGGATGTATATGTGTTTATTGTTCTAGTCTTCAATTCTTATGTAAGTTTAGAATATTTTAAAGTAGAGAGTTAGGGGTGCCTGGCTCAGTCAGTTAAGCATCTGCCATTGGCTCAGGTCATGATCCCGGAATCCTGGGATCAAGCCCTCTGTCCAGCTCCCTGCTTGGTGGGGGGTCTGCTTTCCCCTCTCCTTCTGCCTCTCCCCTGGCTTATGCTCTCTCTTTCACTCACTCTGTCTCTCAAATAAATAAAAGTATTGAGTGTGATAGGGCGCCTGGGTGGCTCAGATGGTTAAATATCTGCCTTCGGCTCGGGTCGTGATCCCAGGGTCCTGGGATTGAGCCCCACGTCTGGCTGGCTCCTGGCTCGGCGGGGAGCCTGCTTCTCCCTCTGCCTCTCTCCTGCTCATGCTCTCTCTCTTTCTGTATCTCTCTGTCTCAAATGCATAAATGAAATCTTTAAAAAAAAAAAGAAATATTGAGTGTGTCTGAACATAAAGAGGATAAAAACTAAATAGTGCATTCCAGATTTGTCTCTCTATGCATTACGGTATTTTTTATTTGATTCATTGTACAGATATATCAGGAGTTTGTACATGAGAATGACATGTGAATTAACATTAGACAGAAATTGCCTAGAATTTCTTCTCTATTGTTTCATTTTATAGTGTTCCTTAGGATTCAAGAGTACCTTTTTTTCTGTACAAAACTTCAAACTTTCTGCCATTGTAAGAACTTACGTGCTTCATAAAAGTATTTGGTCAAGTCAATTTTGTAAGTATGGGTTATTCTTTCCTCTGGGGAGCATTTAAATCATGTGTTTCTTCCTGAGAACCAGGGGAATATTTATAGCTTCCAAAAAGGCTACTATTTAAACTACTTTCTACTGTGAATGTATACTATTGCACATTTTTGGAACAGCTAGAAATTACTAAAGTGTGTGTTGATGATATAAGTGAGAATGTAAGTTAGTGAAAAAGTTTTAAGTGCCTACACCTATCATTGTCTATATGGTTTTACCCAGACCTCCTAAATTTAAGCATTTGTGCAGCAAAACAGATCTGGAAACTAACCACTCCCATTCTGTGACTAAGAACATAGCTTTGTTTCAGTCAGATTAAACTTGAACTTGGCCCCACTATTTTCTAATTGTGTGACTTTAAACAATTAATGACATCTCAGGGCCTTGTTATAAATGAAGTCTGAGAAGGATAATAACATCTACCCTATAAGAGTATTGAGAGGATTTATAGAAATGAGATAATGCACATTAGGTATTCAGCACAGTACCTGACACAAATAGTACAAGCCCATTACCATCACTTTCATCAAAATCCACACCAGATCATCCTCCCTGGTGTCACTAAGCATGTCCATCCTCATTTATGCCCAGTAGAAACATTCTAAATCATTAATGTCAGAAGAGTGTTATTTAAATCCCAGAATGGAGTTGAAATTCATGGTTTCCTGTGCCTTTTCATTTTGCTGTCACTCTAATATTGAGTATTTTTCGAATAAATTCCTTACCACTAACTGTTCCTCTCTGCATAGATTGCCATAGGGAATCCATAAATATTACCATTGTTTCCTGATAAGGTACCACAAATTGTCCTATATTTCAGGAAATATTTTATTAAAATAAGCTCTTTTACTTAAATTTAATTTTTAAAAAACTTTAATAGTACTTATTATTTATAATATGTTATGGTATTATATGTAAAATAACTGTAAATATATTAATATCAGGGGCACCTGGGTGGCTCAGTTGGTTAAGTGTGCACTCTTGATTTCGGCTCAGGTCATGATCTTGGGGTTGTGAGATCCAGCCCCGCATCGGGCTCCACACTGGGCATGGAGCCTGCTTGGGATTACCTCTCTCCCTCTCCCTTTGCCCCTCCCCTCTCCCCACTTGCTCTATCAAAAAAAAAAAGTAGTATTAATATCAAATTATAATTTATTTAAAATTAAAATATTGTCAGGGAGCAAGAATTTACTGTCCCCTACAAAAGTCCTAACTGGACTAAGAATCAAATTGACATGATACAGATTAACAGGAGAAAATCAAATTTAATTTTATATGTATGGAGAATCCACACAGACATAGAAATTCCAAAGAGAGTCACACAAAGTGAGGTATATATGTCATCTTGAACTAAGGAGAAGGAAGGGGGTAAAGGTCTGGAACTTGAGAGGAAAAGAATGCAATTGACAGGGCAATAAGAAGAGCAGATGTTTGGTGATTAGATGTTTGCCCTGCCATACTCAGTTGGGTCACTCAGATAAAATTGATCTCTGATAATAACCATTATTCTGGAAATGGCCCCCCCAAGAAGACCCCCCCCTAGATTCTTTTATGTAGTTAAGGGAGGAGCAAAAGGTTTCTCTTGAGCCCACATGGTCTCAGTTGCCTTCAGCTCAGAGTAATCTTCATGCCAAAGTGGCCATCTTAGAGCAGCCTGCCCTCAGCTCCTACAATTCCCTCCTCTGAAGTTTTCCTGAAGTTTTACACATTAAGAGTTGAGCTGGTAGGTTGTTTTATCTTGTTGAACCAGTCTCTTAGTCCTGACAATAGGTTAGTTTAGTCAAACTCATTTCAGGAAGCAATGATGCAGGTGTATTCTCAAAGTTAGGCCTGTTACCAGATTCCAAGTTTGGCTCTCTGTTGCTTGAAAGGCCAATATTCAAGAGACAAGTGTTGACTGGAAAGGAATATGAGCTTTATTCAGGAGGCCAGCCACCTGCGGAGAAGGCAGCATCTTTTCCAAAAGCCACCTTTGAGGTTTCGGCCTAGCCAAGAGGGTTTTAAAGACACAGGGGTCATTAATCAGTGAAGGGGGTGCAGTGGCCTGTTACATTTCCTGACTCTGTGTAGATTTAATGATGTCTGTTTACAGTTTTAGATGTTATCTCAGTGCCTGAAGTTTGTGCAAGAGGTCTAATTCCTGTTCTGTGACATGTGAGGGCTTTCTGTTCTCCTTCTAGAATAGAATATAAGATTTATAGATTCACAGGGAGGGTTAGTAAATCAATCATATGACCTTAAGAACACCTTTAAGATCACCATGCTGGTTATGAAGATCTAGGTGGCCTCAATTCCCCACTGTCCCCAATATTACCATTCCATATCTATGGGATTAAGGATGAAGGTCAATCTTCTATAGATTCTTCTTGCTGATATAGTGCATAGTCATGACCTTGGAATGGAATATGTTAACATGGGTTTGAAGCATTTCTTTAGGCATAACTGATATGGCTTGCTTGCAAGTTTTGTTACATACCTTGTAATGAGCTTAATTCCTATGTATACACATAGTGCCCCTAACATGAGGGTGAGTCCTAATTTTAGAATGCCTTCTAATGTGGACCTAAGTCCTGACGGTATCCAGGATCAGAGGTTCATGAACCAATCCCATCCTCCCTGAAACATGGGGTATGACAATCTAGGGTTTGCTGCACCCAAGTGGCTTGCTGTCTGATTTTATCAATACCGGTTTCCACCTCCAAGGAGGTATTGATATACATGCAGCAAGATGAATTAGCAACAACACAAACTCCCCCTTGCTCAGCTTGGATATGGTCTAGGGCCATATGATTATCTAGGACAACTTTAGGAAAGGAATCTAAGGATTTTTTAAGTTAGCCAAAGGTTTGGCAGTTTCATTAGTCAGGATGGTCAGAGTTTGGGACAAGTTACAAAGCACATGTTGGTGGGCATCAAGCCCCCCACCATGGCAATAACGTATAACCAAAGAAATATTTATCCCCATCAGGGATATTGCTTGAGAGGTGACAAGTCAATCTGGCAAATAATTTCAGGGAGCTAGCCCAATCTTTCTAATTGGGAATACATGCCTGTTTTCTGTCCTTTGAAAATAACCTCTTTTAGTACAGTAATAGAGGGACTGTTACATAGATATAGAGGTGCCTCAGGATCATTTTGAGAGAATGTAGCTATTCAAACCCTATACGTTGTTTGGGCCTTGGAAACCAATTGCCTCTGAGGATTTCTGAGGTGTTATAAACAGAGTGAACCAAGGGGTCTCTGTGGTCCAGCATTGATAGGGCTTTTGGATGACATATCCAATAATTGACAGCATACGTGGCTGTAGCCAAAGTCTGTTGCCCATACTACTGCATTGTCTTTCCGACCTAGGGAGAGAGAAGACATGGTTAATATGGATCACAGAATGAATATAGTTGTCATAGGTTTCTTTTCCTAAATAGGTATTTTAAATCCTGAAGAGAATGGCTTTCCCAGCAGGGGGTTTTATTGGCCTCTTTGTCATAGGTGGAGACCTCTTCATTCTGGTGTGGTGTATCCATGTCTTTATGGGCCTTAGTTTTACAGAGGTGAGTGGTTAATAAGATGTCTTAAAGCCCCAGCCATTTCTCAGCCAACTGATGATTGGGTCCTTGATTTTTCTAGGTCTTTAACAATACTCTGTCTTCAGGGCTGAAAAGATGTAGTGGCTCATCTGAAGGCTGTATAGACCTGGAAAGGACCAACCGGTACAACACAGTTAATATTTGACTCAAATGTTGTATATACTGTTTAATCCTATTATCATTTTCTAAGTCTAAATGTGGTATCCCTAGAGTCGAGGCCAGAAAGAGTTTCCCATACATAATCTCAAAAGCGCTTAATTTTAGCCCACTTTTGGGAGCAACCCTAATGTGGAGCAGAGCAATGAGTAGAACCTTACCTCTTTTTGGGTTTGATTTTAGCCGAAATCTTTTTCAATGTATGATTCATTTTTTTCTCTCTTTCCTGTTGATTGAGGTCTCCATGAAGCATGTAATTTCCAGTTGATATGGAAAATCGCACTTGCTTTTACCCTACACCAGATACAAAATCTGGTCCATTATCACTGTGAATAATATTGGATAAACCAAACCTAGGAGTAATTTCCTTTAGCAAAAGTCTTACAATGGCCAAAACTTTTTCTATTTGGGTAGGGAAAGCTTCAACCTATCCCCAAAAGATATCTATGAACACTAGTAAATATTTAAAATTCCCCAGAGTCCTGAGCCTTTGGGTAAAGTCTACCTGCCAATCCTCAAAAGGATATTCCTCTTTATATTGTATCCCTTGGCCTGGTGGGGATCTCTCATTTTTTTTGGATTATTCTTTGCACATATCAGGCATCTCTGGGTGACTTTATGGACTATTTTCTGTAGATATGGCCCCTTCTTTGTTGTGTTTGACTTGTGCTTGACCCCAACTATAGAGACTGCCTTCTGGGCATTCCATGTCAATTTTAGTATTCAAGACACTGTATGTGGCCCCTATGTCTACTAAAAAGTCCATCAGTTGGATTCCCACTGTCAGTTGTACCTGGGGTTCCTGTGAGGAAATGGCCAATGAGGTGGTAGGGAGCCCCGGGGCCTCTTCATTTCATTTCTATTGTTTCTTTCTACTTTTGGAATGTTCTCCTTATGTCAGGGGTGCTCTGTCCAATGAATGTCATGTTTACCCTGTGGATTTTTTCTGGGGCTCCTGGGTTCATATCCGTATATTTCCAATAGGCTTGATAAATTCTTTCTAACCAGGTTGCTGGGTTTTCAGTTGTTTCTTGCCTCAGTTCCTGAATTTTGTTCAAACTATGTTGCTTGGGTACCCCCTTATTCAACCCTGTCAATACACATTGTGGGTAATGCTCAAGCCAAGATAAACCTCCTCAGTTTAGGTACCAGTTGAGTTCAACCAATGGGATGGCAGTAGTTGGTTTTGGGGTCTCCTAATGTAGGCGCTGAGCTTCCTCATATGCTTTGGCCAATATTAGCCATCTTGTGGCGGCTAACATCATATTCATTAAAGCTTGTATGTCCACCCAAGTCAGCTGATGGGTTACAAAAATCCTCAAAAAGAGTTCCACCATCTCTTGGGGGTCATCTCAATAAGAGGAGTTGACATTTTTCTAATTCATTAAGTCTGAAGTTGAAAAAGGAGTGGGTATGTGTCCAATAATATCTGAGA
Organism: Mirounga leonina; assembly: GCF_011800145.1. Taxonomy (NCBI): domain Eukaryota; kingdom Metazoa; phylum Chordata; class Mammalia; order Carnivora; family Phocidae; genus Mirounga; species Mirounga leonina. The sequence continues at coordinate 1,535,784 of NW_023270164.1, forward strand.
GGCTGTCTTTGAGCACCAATGCCCCCTACTAGGTATTATCTTAAAGGACATGGCCTGGCCCCCCAGCAGTGGGTACTCCTTGTCCAAATTGGGAGCCCTGCTGGGTGGTAAAGAGACTGTTCCAGGATTACTTTTTCCCCTCCCATAGGATAATGGGGCCAAAGCCCCAACAGGAGGATGAGGATGTGGAGGTAAGAGCCCTGGAGGAGGGGGTGGTAGAGCTAGATTTGCCATATATTCTTTCTCCTTCTCTCTTTGTTTTTCATTTGCATCATCAAGACAAATCTTTGGTTTTTCTCCTTGTCTCTGCACCATTAACTTACTGTTTTCCCTGGCAGCATCTTCATTGTGTAAGGACATGTAGGCCTGAATATATGGTATCCCATCACCCTTTCCTGCCCTTAGACAAAACAACTCTAATTGTAAAATGGTGTAATAGTTTAAAGATCCATCGAGGGGTCATCTCATCTGATTCTAGATGGTACAATGGGCAGGCAATATTACAATAGAAAATCATCTTTTTCTTATTAGGTTCCTGGCTATATTCTTTCCATTTATTCAAAATTTGACCCAATGAGTTAGTTGGTGGGATAGAGATAGAACCTCCCATTATACCAAAGATGATAAACTCGAACACAAATACATACACACACACACACACACACACAGACACCAAAGACAGATCTGCCCTGAATCCCAAAGGACTTGACTGTCATTCAAGTTCTTAGTTTCTCCCAAATGTTGTGCCTCTTCCAGAAGGAAAAAGTACAGACAACAAAAAACAAAAGCACCTAGCACTTCACAAAAGAGAAACTGTCAATGTGCACTTCTGACAAACTTCTGTACCCAGTACAGAAACTCTTGCCCCAAATGCTCTTTTCCTTTCCATTCAAGTCAAAAAGTGAAACTGGCAGTGTTGGTAGGGAATCAACAGATAATTTCCTCTAGACAAAAGAAGCCTAGGCAGCTGAAGGGACAGATCCCTCAGATTCCCTCCTCAAGACCAACTAGCCCTGAGCAGCTAACCTGTGGTCTTCCAAGTTACTAGCCTTGGAAACAAACTCATACTGCCATGGCCAGCTGCTTCCTCTGCCCAAATATGGGCGAGCTCTAGTGAGCTGCCACAGCCAACTTCACTTTGTGGATTCCCAGGGTAACCGGACCCCGCAAGGGCATTGGCTGCTGGCTGGCTGGCCAGAATTTGTTACCGAATCCCAAGTTTGGCTGCTCCTCACCCAAAAGGTCAATACTCAAGAGACAGGTGCTCATTCGAAAGGATTATGATTTTTATTCAGGAAGCAGGCCACCTGGAGAGACGGCAGGATTTTTTCCAAAGCCAACTCTGTGGTTTCTGCCTAGCCAAGAGGGTTTTAAAAGAACAGGGAGTCCTTAATCAGTGAAGAGGTGCAATGGCCTGTAACATTTCCTGACTCCATGTAGATTTAATGGTGCCTATTTACAGGTTTTAGATGTTATCTCAGTGCTTGAGGCTTGTACAAGAGGTCTAATTCCTATTCTGTGACTTGCATGAACTTACTGTTCTCCTTCTAGAAAGGAGTGGAAGATTTATACATCCACAAGAAGGGTCAGTAAATCAATCATATGAACTTAAGAACATCTATTAAACATCACCATGCTAGTTAGGAAGATCAAGGCAGACTCAAGACTGTGGTTTAAGTACTCAGGCATTCAATAAGAGGCATTTCTATGAAAAAAAAAAAAAAAGGAAAGCAGTGGGTTAATGTTTGGTTCAAATGTTAAGCCGGTTTTGGAGTTCTGAGGGTAGCCAGTTGAGAAGACTTGCAGATGTCAGTCTCAAAGCATCTTCAGATACAGTGAGGGCAGGTAGTGGCAATCTGATAGATCTTCCTGGTTTGTAGTTCAGATGTTTCTGGTGGTCTCTGAGTGCTCACTAAGAAACAGGCGTGAAGATTGTCTATATATGAGCTATTGTGGGGATTTCTCTGAAGTTTACATCAAGTCATTTATATTTAGGGCTTCAGGAAAAAAGGCAGTTTTAACTTTCAAATGCTTCCAAGTTAGAAAGATGGGAGAAAAATCAAAATGTTAGTTTGGAGAGTTGTAACCAGGCATTGGAGGACGCTAGAAGAAATCAGGATCTAGTCTAGTTTATAATGAATACTATTAAAATTGAATATCTACAAAGATGTGTTATTGAAGCATATTTTCTCTCCACAAATCACCCTCATTCTTACTAAAGATAGCTAAATTAATATTAATTTGTTTGCAAAATAAGACTAGTTTCAAAAAAACTTGCACTTACATAAGTACAGCAAGAATAGTGATTCACCATATAGACTCTTTAAAACCTGCTTTGCTGGAACTTTTTTTTTTTTAAAGATTTTATTTATTTATTTGACAGAGAGAGAGACAGCGAGAGAGGGAACACAAGCAAGGGGAGTGGGAGAGGGAGAAGCAGGCCTCCCGCCAAGCAGGGAGCCCGATGTGGGGCTCGATCCCAGGACCCTGGAATCATGACCTGAGCTGAAGGCAGACGCTTAATGACTGAGCCACCCAGGCGCCCCTGCTGGAACTTTTTATAAGAAATCTCTAGATTGAACTTTTAACAGCTTCTCAAGGCCAAAAACCAAGCCAAATACTTGCCATCAGATTTTGTCTGCAATATACCTATAGATTTGGGTCAGTTCCTCTCTCTCAAGCTCCCCCAAATATCCTGAGGTTCCCACACATGCTAGGAAGTGACCTTTGCTCACCTGGTAAGAGTGCTGGGAACTCTGTGAGCAAGGTATCAGGCTGAGATTTCCAAGGCACTTTATTGGCTCCATAAAATCAACCTTAGTTCCTTAAAGCTGTCTGGTCATATCTGATCCTATACATGTTTTTCCCAGCTATGGCTTTCCAGTCAAAGCCTTGGTAATATAACCAGTATTTCCAATTGTGTCCTGTCATAAGGAGAACAGATTCTTATTGAACTTATGCAAATAAATATATTGTCATAAAAATATAAGAATACTCTCTGAGAGTTTCTGAATTTTGAGGGTTCAGGTAGGGAGAAAAGGTAAATGTTTCAATTTGTTCATAAAAGTACATTTTATCAAACTGCTGTAAGCCCATTAGCTTAAAGAGAAACAATTTTACTGAATCTGGAAGAAAATAAAACATTTTTTTTTAAAGTCAGCAATGTTTCAAGCAAAAAGTCATAAAAAGTATAATTATCTTCCTCAGTTTATTCAGTCCCATGTTATTAATTCTTGTTCTGCTTGAATCTGATTTTTCCATTACTTTTGGAAATTTTTATCTAGTTCAGTTTTATGATCTTAAGGTTATCAGAAACCTGTACTCAAGAGTTTTTCCCATGAGTCTCATTGAAGATGAAGCAAACTTGCAGGGAATTTTTATGAAGGCATCTGAGTAAAAGTATAATTGTCTGTAAATGATAAAAGACTTAAAAATGGACAAGGTTAAATATCTGATTAGAATTCAATTGACAAGGAAATTTTGTTATTTCTGTGACACACAAAACTTCAAGATAATAACATACTAGGTAGGACATCAGATTTCTAGGAGTTTCATATAATTTTTGGAACATTTACTTGAATAACATACCTACATAAATATAATCTAAGAGGGTTTAATACCACTTATTTGATGGTGCTTTTATAGGGGTTGGGGCAGAGTGCCCCACAATCAACCACTTTAGCATGAACATTATTTTGAGTTAAAAGCAATCCAAACCCAACAGATTCAGAAAAAGCTCTTTGCCTTTCCCTCAACTGTCTTCTTTTACCAGGAAGAGAACTATTAACACATTCTTCTTTACCTAAGAAACTTATCCACATAATACAGAAACTTTGGTTTCCAAACATCTTTCACTTTCCTGCTAATGGTCTTTCTCTCCTTTATATCCTCAGACCCCTACACCTCTCCTTAGCATCATGTTGCTTCCCTATCGGAATTTCCATGTCTGTGTGAATTCCCTGTAAGTACATATGCTACTAAATTTGATTTTCTCTGTTAATCCATCTCATGTCAATTTGATTCTTAGTCCAGTTAGAAGGACCTTGAAGGGCAGAGGAAATTCTTCTTTCCCAACACTGTCATACCGAATTAACATAAACTCAATGTCTTAAAATAATACCACCTATTATCTTAGTTCTGTATATCAAATTCCAGCGTGGCATGGCAGGGTTCTCTGCTCAGGTTCCACAGGCTGAAATCAAGGTATCATCCAGACTACAGTGCTCATCTAAATCTTGGTTAGCTCCTTTTCCAAACACAGTGGTTGTTACAAGAATTTGTTTCCTTGTGCTTGTAAGACTGAGGGCTATGTTCTTGCTGGTTGTCAAGCAGGAGCAGCTGTCAGCTCTTAAAGGCTTCACACTCATGAGCCATCCCACAACATGGTGCAACCAAACTAAAGTCAGTTTGCTCCTTGGTGAGTTACAGATAGATGCTATCCCATGTGGAGTTGTCACACAAAGGAAACTTTATTTCCACAAATAAGGAGATCATGGGGATTAATTTTCAAAGCTGTGACTCCCAAACCAGGCATGAGTGGTTTGTCTTTTTTGTTGTTGTTGTTAGGTTTATCTAGGGTTAGGATGAATATTCAGAAAGGGGAGTTTTTTCATTGCATGTAGAGGTGGGTATAAGGTCACACATGCATACTTAGGAAACATGCCTATATATGCATTGTATATTATGTTAATGAGGTTTATGCTCCTCCTTAGGCAGGGATTATAACTTTATAATTAGGTGGAGGTAGCTGTCTGACATTCCATGGTCCATCTGTGTAGGTGTGAGTAGGTGGCCAAGTTCAAACTGGTCTAGGCTGGCCAGAGCATTTCTTGTTGTTTGCCTCTAAAAGATAAGTTTAGGGGGGCACCTGGGTGGCTCAGTCAGTTAAGCATCTGCCTTCAGCTCAGATCATGATCTCAGGGCCCTGGGATCGAGCCCCACGTTTGGCTCCCTGCTCAGCAGGGCGTCTACTTCTCCCTCTCCCTCTGTCCCTCCCCCATGCTCGTGCTCTTGTGAGCTCTCTCTCTCTCTCTCTCAGATGAATAAATAAAAAGTCTTTAAAAAAATAAATAAAAGATAAGGTTAAGGGCACCTGGATGGTGCAGTCGTTTAAGCATCCAACTCTTGGTTTTGGCTCAAGTCATGATCTCAGGGTCCTGAAATCAAGCCCCGAGTTGGGCTCCACGCTCTGCACAGAGTCTGCTTGGGATTCTCTCTCCCTCTTCCTCCACCCCCCACACTCATTCTCTCTCCCAAATAAAGAAATAAATTTTTTAAAAAACCCAAAGGATAAGGTTAACATTCCTGTGAAGAAAAAAGGGGTCAGTGAAGGTCTTACTGGTGACATTTTTAACCTCATTAAGTGTATAGGCATTGTTTCAATGGTACTTTATTCCTTCTTTTTTTGGTCCAGCAGGAGCAGATCCCTCTGACTTCTGCACATCCAGAGAAACTCAACTGTTTAGCTTCTCACCTGATTGAGTCAGGCCCACCATAATTTAAGGTAAACTGATAATCTCCATAATTTAAGGTAAACTGATTTGGAACTTTTGATTACATCTGTAAAATTTCTTCTTAGCTTAGTGTTTTATTGAACAACTAGGGGGCTGGAATCTTGGGGACCATTTTTGGAATTCTGCCTATGACAGCATACAAATGCAAATTAACATTCAACAGGGATATCCAATGTATGTGTTTAGGCTACAGTTAATAGAATGATTGGTTTAGTAAATGGTTTGAAAAGAAAACCTAATATGTGTATTTTGCATAAAATTTTGAAGATTTTTAAATGCTAAATATAAATGGATAATGCACTTTGCAAGGAAGAAATAGTGTATGTAGACCATGAAAGAAATAACAATTTAGTTATATAGAGCAGATGTGTAGTTTTAATATCCTTGAGAACTTCTTATATTTGAGCTGAAATATTTTTCTTGATTCTGTGATAAGTGAGTTAGTGTAATGGTAAGAAACTAGTGAGATTAATTTAGTCTTAAGACTAATTAATAAAGTGGGCATCTGGGTGGCTCAGTTGGTTAAGCAGCTGCCTTCAGCTCAGGTCATGATCCTGGAGTCCCAGGATTGAGTCCCACACAGGGCTCCCTGCTTAGCAGGGAGTCTGCTTCTCCCTCTGCCCCTCACCCGCTCTTGTGCTCTCTCTCACTCTCTCAAATAAATAAATAAAATCATAAAAAAAGATTAATTAATGAAGTTTATATCATTTTCCTTCTGCATTATGTGCACTGACTTCCTTCCTCTTTTCTGCTACAAACATACACCATTCATATGTACATGTGGACACATGCATACATTTGCATACATATACATGCACTAAGTGGAACACAAAAGAAGTTTCTTAATCCATCAATTACACAGCTATAGCAAGGCAATCCGTTGTAAGATCATTCAGTGAACTATTTCAATAAATATAGTTGCTTCTTTGCTCACTTACAAAATCCATCAACCCATGCTTGGCATAATCCAGAACTGGAAAAATAGATTATGCTCATGTAAGGAAAAAGAGGAATGATAGAAATCAAAGAAGTGTTCTGGAGAAGCAATGTGAACAGAATTTGAAATTTTTCATCATGGCAACAACAACATTGAAAATACTTGAAAGTCCAATGATGCTTTTGAAGGGGAGTAGAATATGCCACTTCAAAATATGCCTCTTTGGCATAAGGATTAATTTGAGCTGATGGTTTTGAGAAACTAGAGATAGGAGAAGCTCTGAACAGAGAAGTTACCTCTTCGTAGGAAAACCTACATTTATAAAGGAAATTTATATTAGAAAGGGGTCCTTACCAAACAGACAGCTATTACCAGAGATAACTTTTTTATGTGAGAGATTTATCTGCATGGCAAGGCAAACTTTGTGTAGTAAATATTTCCTTCTCTCACCTTTCCATGAATTCCCCCCACCCCCAGCATCTCTCTTTTGTCTTAAGCTGAAGATGGTAAGCTGAAGGTGGTAACTTGGGTCATTTTGGGGAGTTACTCAGTTTTTCTGGGTTTCTCCCATGTATATAGGATGTATATATGTTATTAAACTTTTGTTTGTTTTACTCTTGTTACTTTGTCTTTTATTATAGGGGGAGAGGGGTCTCACCCAAGGACCTAGAAAGGTAGAGAGAAAATTATTCAGCAAATACTTCATTCACCAAAGAACTTACCAGCTTTGTAAGGGAGGGGTAAATTATCCCTCCTACACCTCTTTTTTTTTTTTTTAAGATTATTTATTTATTTATTTATTTGAGACAGAGAGAATGAGAGAGAGAGAGCACATGAGAGGGGGAGGGTCAGAGGCAGAAGCAGTGCGGGACTCGATCCAGGAACTCCAGGATCATGACCTGAGCCGAAGGCAGTCGCTTAACCAACTGAGCCACCCAGGTGCCCCCTCCTACACCTCTTGATTTCTTTTGGTTCTTCTAATAATTTAACTGACACAAGACAGATTAATAGGAGAAAAAAATTTAATTAGTATGTATGATGGTCTTATAGATATGGGACCTAAGGAGGGACCAAAGCAGTCAGCTTTTATACTTTTTAGACAAATAATAAATTTTTGAGGAATTAACAAAACAAAGAAATGTAGGTTTGCGTATTCATTAGTGAAGAATCTAAGCAGGGATTGTTTATATAGTCTTCTGGGCCCTGATTCCTTATCTCAGGTGATAAGGATGTCTCTCTACCTCCTGGTGCAGAGAGGGTACCTTTCACATTGGGGATTTATTTCCTGCTTTCAGGCAGGCAGAAGGAAGGTCAGAATATTCTTTTTGCATGGCTGTTTCTCAGGTAACTTTATTATTTTTTTTTTAAGATTTTATTTATTTATTTGACAGAGAGAGACACAGTGAGAGGGGGAACACAAGCAGGGGGAGGGCGAGAGGGAGAAGCAGGCTTCCCACAGAGCAGGGAGCCTGACGTGGGGCTGGATCCCAGGATCCTGGGATCATGACCTGAGCCAAAGGCAGACGCTTAACGACTGAGCCACCCAGGCGCCCCTCTCAGGTAACTTTAATCCAAAATAATCAATAGGCCAAAGTTATTCTTCGGCGGCCTTCCCTAAACCCCATTATCTATCATCCAAAGAGTATTAGGACTGGAATAGAATTTCACTCCAAATCAAGGACAAATAAATGGCAGGGGAAGCAAACATCAGTTGATTGGAGGAGGGTAATGATAATCACTAGAATCTTAGTGAAATGTTTTGGTCAAATAATTACAATGATAAGAAATTGGCTAATATATCTGTTTCGTAATGTAAATTAGTTAATAGACTAATCGCTGTAAATTTGATGGACCGGTAGCAGTCGGAGGAGATTAGAGGACAATTGGTGAATCAAGGATATAAGAAAAACTTTTAGAATTCAGTAAAGCTATAGAAGAGACTTGGAGTTGGGTTGTTAAAGAAAGAGGAGGCCCTAGAAAAGAAATGACTGATTTGATCAGTTGTGGTATGTCTCTGTTTCCATGATCCATCATATTAATTATATTTTTCTAACCAAATCATATTATCTCATAAAATAAAATGTAAAGTTCTCATACATTATAGCTTCCTTAAAACTTCTAAAGTAAAAGTAAAGCAAGGGTGGGTAAATTTAGTTGACACTAAAACAAAAAATTAGATGTCATACATGAAAAAGAAATAGATACTTTGTGATGTGATAGTATCCAGATGTTATGATAGCAAAGGTCAGGAAGAATAAGTTTTTAATTTCTGCATTAATTATGAAATAAGCAGTGTTGATGAGCACTCAATATCCTGCAGACAATTAAAATACCAAGATTGAGTTCAAATGAATGGGTTTCAATGATTAGAGTGTCTTCATATTCATCCCTATGATCATTAAGAAAGAAAAATGTTTTTATGAAGTACATGAGGTTGACTGGTCATGTTTATTATCTGATGGATGACTTAGACTATTTAAATCATCAGGATCTTTGGAAACTAGAAGTAGGCAAAGAAAAATCAATTAGGGTAACCAAATGATGCAAATAATTTATGATTTATTTTGTAATTAGAAATACAAAATATAATTCATTCTCTGTGTAATTTAAAAGCTCACATAGACTTTTTCTATTTGGATGGCATTTATCATATATCTTCATGTAGTTAACATTTGTTATGTTCATGGATTACCATTGTTACGAGTCCCCACTGCATGTCCCCAGTTCAGTTTCATTCTCACCTTTCCCTCAACATCCATGACACACTTGGTGGGAATCAGTCTATTAGGTTCACACAAATGTTCTATTCTTGCAAACTAGCTCTGCCAAAAATATGATTAAGTTTTGTTTCCATAAATTAAATGTCAAGGACCATGGATCTTCAGGACTTCCTACAGATAGTTAAGTCAACAATTTTGTTAAATTAATGCCAAGTTTTCTGGGATATATTCAGGTATATGTCTGTATATGTATGTATTTATATGATGGTTACATGCCTACTGTATGACAGACAGGCTGATCAGATGCCATTCTGAACCTCTACTCCAACACTTAGTAACCTAATAGCTGTGGATACTGGGAAATTTAATGTTTCTCTGCTTCAATTTTTTTTAAACATGAGGAGGTAAATAAGTTTATAATGAAGGTTAAATATGAAAATGTACATAAAATACATGTTCTTAACATCTGGTATGTAGTAAGCATTAAATAATAGATATTAATGTGTATATGTAGCACGTCGTGTGCATATATATGTATACATATATACACACATGTGTAATAAACACAGACATGTACATACTAAAAGATCAGAGAGAAATTTACCAGTTCTGTTAATATAACTGTGTTTATCTGATGGGAGTTTGTATTTTTCTTTATACTTGGTTACACATTTCAAATTTTCAGTTATCCCATTTACAATGTGGAAAAAAAGGTAAGTATTTGTTCACTTTGAAAAAGGTGATCCTAAACTGACACATTAGAGAGTGTGGTTAGCAGGAATAATTTTTTCATAATGAGAGTTTTAAAATAATGGAATAGGCTACTGTGAACAATTATGTATAGGTTTTCTTTTTTTTTTTTTTAAAGATTTTATTTATTTATTTGACAGAGAGAGGCAGTGAGAGAGGGAACACAAACAGGGGGAGTGGGAGAGGGAGAAGCAGGCCTCCCGCCGAGCAGGGAGCCCGATGCGGGGCTTGATCCCAGGACCCTGAGATCATGACCCGAGCCGAAGGCAGACGCTCAACGACTGAGCCACCCAGGCGCCCCTGTATAGGTTTTCTTTGTGGACAAAAGATTTCATTTTCTGGGATATTCAGTTGTGCAACTTCTAGTTCATATGGTGAATGTATATTTAGTGTTTTGTGTTTGTTTATTTGTTTTTTCACCTATCTTCAGAGTTGCTGTACCATTTTACATTCCCACCAGCAATGTATGGGTCATCCAGTTTCTCTGCATCGTTACCAACATTTGGTATTGTTACCATTTTTTAAACATTTTAGCTGTTCTGATAAGTATGAAGAAGTATCTTAACATGATTGTTATTTTGCATTTTCCTGAAGTGAAGTTGAACTTCTTTTCATGTGCTTATTTGCTATCTGTATATCCTCTTTAGGGAAATGTCCCTTCATATCTGTATAGGAAATAATTCAATTTTCTACCTTCCTCTGTAAGGAAAAATCCAGTTCTTCCCTACTGTATATTTCTGTCCTATGTGTCTCCTTTACTAGATACACAGAACATTCACACTTCTGACAGTTCTGGTCACCAAATATGTGGTTTTTTTCTCCATAACAATTCTCTGTGACACCAGCTGGTATCCTACAATTTAACTCAATTCTGACACTATCTACCTAAAGATAAGGGCTCAGTCCCACAAGACTGTCACCATCCACGACCCTCTCCCCACCCCACAACACACACACAGTTCATACACAAGTGACCTATGCTGCTGGTGAACTTCAGAAGTTCCAAAGACCCCCTCCTTGAGTTTAATTCATTTGCTAGAGCAGCTCACAGAATTTATTAAAGGATATGATGAATGATACAGATGAACAGCCAGATGGTGAGGTCTGGTGTTTGCCCACCTGGAAATTCTCCAAGTCCACTATTGGGATTTTATGGAGGCGTCCTCATGTAGGCATGATCAATTATTAACTCCCTTTCCAGTGCCTCTCTCCCCCCTGGAGGATGGGGATGAGGCTAATATTTCCAAGCTTCTAATCATGGCTTGCTTGGCCTTTCTGGTGACCAGGCCCCATCCAGGAGCCATCCAGGAGCCCACCCAGAGTCACCTCATTAGAAAAAATAATGCCCCTAGTGCTCATCACTTAGGAAATCACAAGGGTTTTAGGATCCTTGTTTCAGGGATGGGGTCAAAGACAAATATTACAATAAGAGATGTGAGATGTTCCTAGTGTTCTTATCATTTAGGAAACTATAAGGATTTTAGGAGCTCTGTTCCAGGAATGGGAGCAGAGACCACTATATGTATTTTTTATTTCACAATACCTTTTACCCATTTTTTTCTCTTCTTTTTTTAAGATTTACTTATTTTTATTTTAGAGAGAGTGTGTGTGTGCAAGCAGGGGGAGGGGCAGAGGGAGAAGGTGAGAGAGAATTCTCAAGCAGACTCCCCGCTGAGTGCAGAGCCCAATGGGGGCTCTCACAACATTGAGATCATGGCCTGACCTGAAATCGAGAGTCTGACATTTGACCAACTGAGCTACCCAGGCACCCTATTTCCTAATTAAATTGTTTCCTTTTTTTAAATACTGAGCTTTCAGAGGTCTTAAGGTATTCCACATATAAATCTTTTTTACATAGATGAATGCTCAACCAACTGAGCCACCCAGGTGCCGCGCTCCAATATTTCTTTAAAAAATGAACTTTACATTTTACATTTATTTATTTATTTATTTTTATTTTTTTAAATTTTATTATGTTACATTTTACATTTAAATCTGTTATATTTGAATTTATTTTTATGTAAGATGTGAGGTTTAGGTCAATGTTTACTTTTTCCCTAATGGATGTTCGATTGCTCCAGCATTAGTGTTTATAAAATCTATCCATCCTCCATCTAATTGCTTTTGCAACTTTGTTGAAAATCAGTTGTCCATACTTATGTGGGGTTATTTCTATGGTCTCTATTCTGTTCCAGTCATCTATATGTCCATCCAGCCATCAATATCACAGAATCTTGATTACTATAGCTAAATAATGTCTTGAAATCTGATAAAGCAGTTCTTCCCAGTTTATTTTTCTTTTTTAAAAATAGTTTTAGCTAGGGGCGCCTGGGTGGCTCAGTCGTTAAGCATCTGCCTTTGGCTCAGGTCATGATCCCAGGGTCCTGGGATCGAGCCCTGCATCAGGCTCCCTGCTCCATGAGAGGCCTGCTTCTCCCTCTCCCCCTCCCCCTGCTCGTGTTCCCTCTCTCACTGTGTCTCTCTCTGTCAAATAAATAAATAAAAATATTTATTAAAAAAAGTAATTTTAGCTATTATAGTTCCTTTGCCTTTCCATATAAATTTTTAGATAAGATTATATATAGAAAAAATATTGCTGAAATTTTGATAGGAATTGTGTTAAACCTGTTTATTAATTTGATAAGAACTGATATCATTACTATGTTGATTCTTTTAATCTGTGAACATGCTATAGCACTCCATTTATTTAGGTATTATTTGTGGGTACCTGTGTGGCTCAGTTGGTTAAGCATCTGCCTTTGGCTCAAGTCATGTTCCCAGGGTGCTGGGGTCGAGGCCCACCTTGGGCTCCCTGCTCAGCGGGGAGTCTGCTTCTCCCTCTCCCTCTGCCCTTCCTCCCCACTTGTGCTCTCTCTCTAATAAATAAATAAAATCTTTAAAAAAGATATTTTTTGATCTCTGAGTTTTGTTCTTTTCAGCAAACAAGGTCTGTAGATGTTTTGTTAGATTTACACCTTTGTATTTCAGATTTGGGGTTTTTTTTTGAGCAATTGCCAATGGTATTGCATCTGTAGTTTCTATGTGTTTATTGATAGTGTATTGAAATAAAACAGGGCACTTGGGTGACTCAAATGGTTTAGCATCTGCCTTCGGCCCAGGTCATGATCCCAGGGTCCTGGGACCAAGTCCTGCATTGGGCTCTCTGCTCAGCGGGGAGCCTGCTTCTCCCTCTGCCTGCCGCTTACCCTGCTTGTGCTCTCTCTTGCTATCTCTCTTTCTTTTTGTCAAATAAATAAATAAAATCTTAAAAAAAAAAGAAATACAACTGATGTTTGCATGTTGATCTTATAACCTGCAACCATGCTGCACTCATTTATTAGACCTAGGAGTTGTTTTATAGATTTCTTGGGTTTTTTTATATACACAGTCATGACATCTTCAAAGAGGCACAGGATTATCTACTCATATGTAGTCCTTATGACTTTTATTTTCTTTCTTGCCTTAATGGGCTATCTAGACATTCTAGCACTATGTTAAGTAACAGTGGTGAGAGTGGACATTCTTGGCCTTGTTCCCAATCTTAGGGGAAAGTCATTCGGTCTTTTACCATTAAGTATAATGTCAAAATAGGGATTTTTATATATGTTCATTATCAAGTTGAGGGAACCCCCCTCTATTATTTCCTAAGACTTTTGCCACAAATAGGTGCTAATTTTTTCTGTGATAATAACTATAATCATTATTATTATTTTCTGTCAGTATGATGTTCTTTTCCTTCCAGACTTTGGTGACTTTTTTCTTTTTTCTTCTTTCTTTGTCAGTCTTACTAGAGGTTTATCAATGTTATTGATTCTTCCTTAAAAAAAAAAAACACAAAAAAAACACCAGCTTTTTGTTTCATTAATTGTCCCCATCAATTTGTTGCCTGCTTACAATTTCAAGTTCTGCTCCTTACCATTTTTTTTCCTTCCCTCTGGGTTTATTTTGCTCTTCCTTACCTAGGTTCTTGTGGTATGAGTTTAGATTACTGATTTGAGAATTTTCCACCTTTTTTCCCCACTTTTTAAAAGTACTATCTTAGTACTATAAATTTCACTCAGCATTGCTTTAGCTGTGCCCCCACAAATTTTGCAATGTTATATTTTTATTTTAAATCAATTTGTGCATTTGTAAATTTTTTTAGAGGCTTCCTCTTTGACCCATGGCTTATATAAAAGTATGTTTTTTAGTTTCCAAATATTTGGGGTTTTCTTGTTCTTCTGTTAATTGATTTTAATATTGATTCCATTATGGTCAGAGAGCACACTCTGTATTATTGTAATTATTTTCAATTTGTTGAGGTTTCTTTTATTAATTAGGATATGGTCTATCTTGATATATGTTTCATAGGGTCTTGAAAAGAATGTGCATTCTCCTGTTTTTGTGTAGAATGTTCTATAAATGTTTGTTAGATTCTATTGATTGATGATTCTTTTATATCCTTGTTGATTTTGTATCTTGTATCTGTTCTATCATTTGTTGAGAGAGGAGTGTTAAACACTCCTCTTATGTCTTTATTAAATTAACATTTGTTAAATGGAGCACAAGGTGCTAGATGGTGAGCTATGCAGTTCAACAACAGACCACAAGAGACATTGAAATCGAGTTTACTACTCACAGATCTTAGAGGAAGCATGCCTTGAAGGACCACATAGGGAGATCAAAGCAGAATGTAGAAAGAGGCAGGACATGGAGCACATGTCTTTATTAGGGTTTCTGGGTGAATTCCAGGCTAAGGCTGGATTGGTCAATTCAAACCAAAGGAGTAGAGTTTTGGTAAATTACACAGGGATCTTATCTAAAGGGCACATCAAAGAGAAGGTTCTGGGAGGCAGGGGAGAGACTTGATCAAAAGGGCTGTCGGTGAAGTCATATCAGGAACTTATATTGCTTGTGAGTCTGCAGGATCCTACCTAGGACATGCACTTGCATGAGAGGTTAATGTCAGTTTAAGGTCCCTGCAGGCTGCTTGCCAAACAAAATGGATGCCAAGGCAAAAATACCATGGAGTAGCTTAGCTAAACTCTCAGCAACTCCAAACATAATTATAGATTTATCTGTGTTTCTTTTCATTTCTATCAGCTTTTGTTTCACATATTTTTCAGCTCTGTTGTTTGGTGAATCCACAGTAAGCATTGAAATATTTTCTTGGTAGATTGACCCTAAAACTTGTAGAAAGTAGTACAGTCCTGTCAACACAATGATTGTTGCCTGATGAGACTCATGTCAGACTTTGAACAAATAGAACTGTAAAATAATACATGTGTGTTGTTTTAAGCTGCTGAGTTTGTGATAATTTGTTAAGGCAGGAAGAGAAAACTAATATGCTAGTATAAGCAGTTTGTGCTATAAATTCTTTTAATTACTGCCTTACCTGCATTCTGTAGATTTTAATATCCTGTATTGTATTTTTCATTTATTTATCTGAACACAACTTTAAATTTACCTTGAGAAATCCTCTTTGCCCCATATATATTTTAGAGCTATGTTGTTTAATTTCCAGTGGTTTAGAGATTTCCCTGTTATAGCTGTTTTTGATTTCTAGTTTCATCCCATTATGTTCACTAAACATACTCTGTGTCATTTCATTCTTTTACCATTGTTAAGGTTCTTTTATTACTCAAGATACGGTCTAACTTGTTGAATATTCTACATATGCTTGAAAACAACATGTGTTCTGTTGTGTTGGGTTGTGTTGTATAAACATCAATTGGATCCTGTTGGATTGTGCTACTGTTCAGTTCTATACCTTTATCCTATATTTATATCCTCTAAATCCCTGATGAGTTCCTTTCTATTACTACTGCTGATCCCTTGGAGAGAGGCGTTTAAATCTCCAATTATAAGCATGGATTTGTCTATAAATCCATTCAGTTCTCTCACATTTATATTATGTTTTTGAAGCTCTTCTGTGTGAGCATACATATTAAGATTGTTATGTTTTCTTGGTGGATCAACCCTTTTATCATATAATAGTCTCCTTTGTCACTAATAATTTTCTTTGTTCTAAAGACAGCTTGCCTGATTTTTAAAATTTTTATTTATTAAAATAAATTTGCCTGATATTAATTATATCATGTATAATTAATATTAATGATTTATTAATGATTTATATTAATAATTTAATTAATACTAATATCCAGTTTTTTAAATTAGCATAATAGTTTTTTTATTGCTGCAGTAATAAGTTACCACAAGTTTAGTAGCTTAAAACAACACAAAGTTATTATCTTAAATTTCTTTGGTCAGCCCTTGAAGGCCCTGAGCCAGACTGTCAGTCTGAGGGTTCTATTCACTTCTTTATATCAGGTCTAAGGGCATGAGTCCTTGGTCTAAAGATGTAGCCACTGGTCACCAAAGGTCGCAAGTAGTCTCAGATCCTATCTGGAGAAAAGGCGAGGACCCTCCTTGAGTTCTGACCATAAGTATCCCAGAATGGAGACTGCCTCATAGAATAGTCAACACTAGGTACCCCATGATAAGGGTGGTAGCTGAGGCACCAGGGAAGTAAGTGCCTTTGTTTAAAGTGTCAAATTTGGAGCAGTAGAGTAGAGGGGACCCAAGCCTAGCTAATAGTTGTTAATCCTGAATGTGAAATGAAAGGACAACCCAGAACAGAGGGGGGGCTCCACTGCCAACTCCTCCTGCCACCCCAGTACATCTCAGGCAGTAATGGAAAACCTCACCCTAAGGCTCACTGTAACTTCCTTCCTTGGTGTATTGACTTCTAGGACTACCATAACAAATTACCACAGTTTGGTGGCTAAAATAATACAAAATTTATTCAGTCAGTCCTTTTGGCTAGAGATTTGAAATCAAGTTATCAGCGGTGTTGGTTCCTTCTGCAGGCTCTGAAAGAGAACCTGCTCCGTGCTTCTCTCCTCACTGTTGATGGTCTGACAGCATTTTTGGCATTCCTGGCTTGTGGAGGCACCACTCCAATCTCTACCTCTGCCATCACATGGCCTTCTTCGCTTTGTCTCTTTTCTGTGTCTCTTGCATGTATCCAAATTTCTCTCTCTTTTCTCTTATAAAGATACCAGTCATTAAAGTTAGGGTCCACCCTGTTGCGGTATGACCTCATCTTAATTTGATTACATTTGCAAAAAGATCCTATTTCCATATATAGTCACATTTATAGGTACTGGAGGATAGGGCTTGAACATCTTTTGGGGGCACACACAATTCAATTCACTACACCAGAGTTCTCAGGGGACAGGCCGATCAGGAGAACAGAAGACATTCCTGTGGGTTCCTAGAAAAGCAACTTCAAAGAAATCTTCAGAGGAGGTCCTTATTAGAGCCAGGGAAGTATTTCCCTTTTGAAGATGAACACACCCTCTCATCCTCACTCCTCCAGTGGGCCGGCATTACCTGTTTTCCTGCCCACACTTCTGCCTGATGCCCTTGACCAGTGCCACCATGCCTTGAGATCATAGTAATAAGCAATGTGCTTGTGAGAAACTTAAGATCCAAGGTGAAACACCCCCCCCCCGCCCCCGCACCCTTCCACTTCAGGAAATACACTCCAGAGCTTCCCTGTTGCTGGTATTCCCCTGGAACTTCAGAAAGCCACATCTACTACCACTGCTCTTGCAAGTGTTTCATGTATGAGATCAGATGAAAGTGCCAAGAGCCAAGATGAAGAAAGACCAAGCACTTTTAAGGCCCCACTCTCAATTAAGAGCTCACACTAAGGCCTTCTAATAAGAAAGAATAGTGCAGTTAATGGTGCACTTCCTGCTGTACAAGTATAAAATGAAAGACCCACTGCAAAAGCAGACATGCTAAAAATTGTTGACATAAAGTACAAGCACTTGGACCCCGAAATCTTCATGAAAACTTCTAAGTACATGGAGCTATCTTTGGCATTAATATGAAAGAAGTTGACCCCAGAAGTCACTCCTGTGCCCTTGTCAGTAAGTTGGGCATTTCCAGCAAAGGGAGTTAGTGTGTTGGCAGGGGGTTGCCTGAGATTGGACTCCTGATCCCTCTCCTGAGTGTGATCTTCATGAATGGCAATTATACCACTGAGGAAGAGATCTTGGAATTCCTGAACATAGTTGGGATAAATGCTGGGGGGAAGTAGTTAATTTGGAGGGAACCATGAAACTCATCACCAGAGATTTGATGTAGGCAAAGTACCTGGAGTAGGGGCAGGTGCCCAACAGTGAGCCTCCGTGCTATGATTTTCTGTGGGGTCTCAGAGCCCAGGCTGAAAACTGCAAGATGAAAATCATGGAAGTTTGGGCCAAGGTCAACAATAGTGTCCCAGTGTCTTCCAGTCCCAGTATGAAGAAGCTTCGAGAGATGAGGAAGAGAGAGCTTGAGCTAGAGTTGCAGCCAAGGCTGGCAGTACTGCTGTGCCCAGGGAAAATTACAAAGCTATGTCCAGTAGCTTTTCCTGTCCCTAGTGAAGTCTGAGGCAGATTATTCACATTGTGGATGAAGGGGGCAGTGAATGTTCTAAGTAGTGGAGGGCCAAAACAGGGCTGGAGGGAACACGGTGTATATAGTCTTTGTGTTCCTGTTCTATGTGAATAATTTTTTTTTTGTATTTTTCAGATGTCCATTATACAGAAGGTTTATGTAGCATCAGAATCAAAGTTTATGAATGACCTCTATCACACATCTATTGTTGTTTATCAGGTTTAAGAGTAACAGTTTTGGTATTTTCTTGGAAATATGAGAGAATCACACAGTAAAATAGGATCACAAAATAGAGGGAAGAAATAAAAATATTTAACTATTGGTTTCCTTTATATGTTAGTCTTCCAGTAAAATTAAAGACACATAGATGTGCTTAACTTATTCAAGGATGTAGGTAAAATAAAACTGTAGTAAATTAACCCCAGCCCTTTCACTATTCAGACATTGAGAATATGCTCTTTGGAAGGCTCCTTCTTAGTACCGGGGATGCCAAAATAAAGAAGGTTCAGCGGTAGCCCACAGCATTTTGGAGTCTAGGAACAGTTATCACATAAGGAAGACGGTGACATACTCTCTAAGACCTAAAGAATAAATAAATGAGGGGAGCCTAGGTGGCTCTGTTGATCGAACGTCTGCCTTCAGCTCAGGTCATGATCTTGGGGTCCTAGGATCGAGGCCTGCATCAGGCTCCCTGCTCAACTGGGAGTTTGCTTCTCCCTCTCCCTCTGTTCCTCTCCCTCTTCTCCTCCCCCCTGCTCATGCTCTCTCTCTCAAATAAATAAATAAAATCTTAAAAAAATAAATAAATAAATAAAAAGAAAGAGTTGGGGGGGTGGGTTTCAGAACAGTCAAGTGTAAATGTCATGAAACAAGGAAGTTTGAGGTTTTGGACACTGCCATTTCTTTAGTGGGAGGTAATTTTAAGTTAAATTGCGTGGTGGGCCAGATGAAGCTGTCAGAGTGGTAAGCAGAGGCCAAACACTCAGATGATGTATCTTACAGTTGAGAGACTAGGCCTGGAATGAAAAACTGCTCACAACAGTTACTTTGGTATCTTAGATAAACCAGAGAGAATCTCCCCCTGCAGCAGTAATGGAAGGATTTGTGCACTCTTGTCCCAGGCAGTTGAGCTCAATACACAAACTAGGTGTTTTAGGAATATTGTGTACCAAGAGTTTCTGAGAAATAAGTTTGAGACTCTGTTGAGGCAGGATGTGAAGGAGACACTGGGCTGGCACTCTTTGTTCTGCGCTGAGAGAGCAGAGCCTACTCCATTAAAAAGGGCATTTGAATTAGGTTATCTTGAATGTGATTTTGTAAATCTGCATCCAAGGGATACAGTTCTGCTTGCAGTAGAATGAATGAAAATAGGGGTGGATTGGATGGAAAGGCAGCTGGGAGGGACAGAAGAAGATGGCCCTTCAAAAAAATTTAGGAGTTTGGAGTTGCTACATTTACAGAAGACTCCCCAACACTCAAATAATCTATCTTCAAATGGGGAAAATTGGTGAAGTTTTACTTGCAAAGCAGCATTTTGATTGATTTGTTGTACCATGTCCTACAGCACTTCATGTTCTCTGAGACATGCATCCATCAACCATTCATTAATGATCTAAGATACGCCAGGCACTGTGATATGCCCTTTATGTATGTCGCATGTATTCGGACAGTCCTAGAGGACAGAGCTTCTCAACCTATTTAATAGATGAAGAGCCTGAGGATTATACAGTTTGGTTATGTGCCCAACTTCACAGGGCTAAAGTATGACAAAAGTGGGACTGTACCGCTGGTCTGAATTCTCCTACAGCCAACTCTTCCACTGTCATTTCTTCATAAAAATACTGCTCTTGCCCCACTTCTCTGCAATGGCACACTGAATCAGTCAAGCAATAGTGTATAAATAGGTCTGTCTGAGGACACTGTTTAGTTACATTGTTCTCTTTGCCTATGCCTGCACTTATGCCACAAGCTCTTGATTACTATAGACTTTTACTAATTCTTAATAGTAAAGTAAGCTATATTTTATTTTTATTTTTCAAGAGGCTATGAGGTATTTTGGGCCACTTGTGAATCAAATTATTTATTTATTTTTAAAGATTTTATTTATTTATTTGTCAGAGAGAGAGAGAACAGGCAGGGGGAGCGGCAGGCAGAGAGAGAAGCAGGGAGCCCAAAGTGGGACTCAATCCCAAAACCCCGGGATCATGACCCGAGCTGAAGGCAGATGCTTAACTGACTGAGCCACCCAGGTGTCCCTGTGAATCAATTTAAATTTTATAATCAGCTTGTCAAGTTTCAAACACATATACACATAGACACAGACATTCACACACAAATATTTGTGTTTTGTTTTTTTTTTTTAACATTTGGGGTTTTATTTGTATGAGAAGGATGATAGTCATCTGTAGATTAAATTTGGGGAGACAGTATGATCATAATATTGAATCTTTTATCTGCAAACATATTTCTATCTTTAGTTAGGCCTTCATTAATTTCTCTAAATAATATCAATGTATTTTCTTCACTGACTTGATAAACTTTTAAAATTATATTTACTTATAGGTACCAAGTATTTTGTTATGGTAATTTACAAGTTGTATTTTGTTTAATTCATTTTTTTATTTTTAAAAAAATTTTATGTAATCTCTACCCCCAATGTGGGGCTCGAATTCATGACTGAGCCAACCAGGCACCCCTATTTTGTTTAATTTTTTTTCAGACATTTTGTTGCCACAGATACAAGTATATTTTTGCATATTAATATTGCACCCAGCAAACTTTATAAATACTTTTATTGATTTGATAATTTATCATTAGATTTTCTTCGCATACATTCTAATCATCTGTTAATGATACTAGCTTTGTTTCTTATTTTCCAATCCAAATCTCTTTGATTTCTTATGCTTCCATTACTTCCCTATATAGGATCTTCATTAAAATATTGAATAGAAATGGTGATAGCAGGTATCCCCATCTCCTTCCCAGTTTTAAAGTAAAAGCTCTCAGTGATTTGGTATCAAGTATAGTGTTTACTGTAGGGTTTTTCTAGATATCCTTTATCGAGGGAGATAACATATCTTTTCTTTATGAATGAATGCTGAATTTTATAAACCAGTTTAGCAATTTAGGAATGGTTTTTTTTTTCATTTAATATGTTAATGTGGTATTCCCTTCACTTATGTGAGTATAAAACTTCCAGAATAAAAAGTTTTAAAGTGGTTTTTAATCTGCTTGGAACTAGAATTTCTATTAAGTATAAGGGAGGATTTTAGTCACATTTGTTTTTAATATGAATATCAAAATGTACCAATGTGATTTC
Organism: Mirounga leonina; assembly: GCF_011800145.1. NCBI lineage: Eukaryota > Metazoa > Chordata > Mammalia > Carnivora > Phocidae > Mirounga > Mirounga leonina. Next base: position 1,557,453 of record NW_023270164.1, read on the forward strand.
TTATTAAAAAACAATATTCTTTCCCCTACATCTCTGAGTAGATAATTTTTAACAAACCAGGACATGATATATAGTGGGTCTGTTTTGGAACATGCTATTCACTTCTTTTGGTCTATTTCTCTATGCCTACATCTATAACACAAACTCTTATTACTACAGTCTTTAATATCACATCTTTTTTTTCAAGAGTATATTAGCTATTCATAGCCATTTGCAAGTAGATTTAAATTTCAGAATTACTCCCCACTCATCGGGGAGTCTACTTCTCCCTCTGACCTTCCCCCCTCTTGTACTCTCTCTCTCTCATCCTCTCTCTCTCACTCTCTCTCTCTCTCAAATGAATAAAATCTTTAAAAAGAATATATTTTAGAATTATCTTGTCAGCTTTCACACAGAATGCACATGTATAGTATATAAACATTTACACATAAAAATTATGTGGCTTCATTGAGAAGGAGGGAATACAGTCATTAATAGATTAAATTTGAGGACAATTAACATGTTTACCTAATTGAATCTTCCATCTAAAAACATATTTCTCCATTTAGTTAAGTCTTTAGTAATTTAAATAATAGTTGTATAATTTTTCTATAGAGTTCTTATATTTGTTATATATATTTTTAGGAATCAGGCATTTATTATGGTAATTTACAAGATATTCTTTGTTTAATTTCATCTTTATACTGCACTGCTACCAAAAAAGTGTCTTTTTGTATATTGATCTCATACCCAGCAATTTTATTTAAAAATATTTTTATTAATAGTTTTTCTTTAGTATATTTTCCTCATATACAATTTATTCATGTTTAATTATACTGACACTGCTTCTTATTTTCTAGTTTCTATCTCTATGATTACTACTTTCCCATTACTTTATTATGTAGTTTCTTTATGAAAATGTAGACTAGAAATGGTGATAGCAGGCATTTTTGTTTTCTTCTCAATATTAAAAGGTTTCAACTTTTCCACATGAGATACGATTTTTACTCTAGGGATTTTTTTATAGATATCCTTTATCTACTTTGAAAACATACCTTTCATCAAGAATGAATAATGATTATTTTTATGAAACACTTTTCTCTATCAATTGAAATATATTTTTAAAATTCATCTGTTGATGTGGTATGCCAGTCCTTGACCTGTTTGACTTCAGATTCATTCTTCACTCTTGCTCTGTTCCATACTCTTCTATACACAATTCCTAGGCATCAAGATGCCAATTCATTTCAGGCAACAGGAGAACCCAGAGGAGATTAGACCTCAGGAGGATGGGAGTGCCCCAAACTTCTCTTCTTCCTTTGCATTATGTAGATTCTGCTTCAGTTGCTACATCTTGATTGCAGCCTTCATCTCTGATAGACCACCACAGATCCTGGCCCCTGCCTGTTTTGTGTTC